>NC_140277.1:16652942-16657942 GCF_964030765.1 Micromesistius poutassou
CATACACAAACACACACGCAGACACAAACACCCCCTGTCATGGAAGTCATAAATTTGCTCCCCATTTAATTAAGCCACTTCCAGCATGTGGTGTAGCGGCACGTGTGCGGAGGAGCTCTGCCTCCAGCTCACTCCCCCTCCAGCTCACTCCCCCTCCAGCTCACTCCCCCTCCAGCTCACTCCCCCTCTCTACCTTGCTGCAGTTCTGCAGTGGGCTGCCGAGCCTGAAGCTGCAGCCAGCGACCCTCACTACTGCAACTCCTGGCAAAAGCAGCAGTGTAGTCAGCAGATGGCAGGGAACGGGGGGGGGGGGGGGAACAAAGGAGACAAAACTGCAGAAAAACACACACTGTGAGAGAAGCATGTACAGTGTGTCTGTGTGTGTGTGTGTGTGTGTTTCATGTGCCACGCCCACACAATTCTCCAAACTCAATGTCAGATACGAAACAGTGAGACAGGGCTTGACATGGGGAAGTGAAGCTGTGTGTGTGTGTGTGTGTGTATTGGTGAATTAGAGACATGTGTATGTGTGCGTGTGTGAATGCATGTGTGTGTGTGTGTGTGTGTGTGTGTAAAAAGGCATGTCAGTATGTGTGTGTTAATGAATTAGAGACATGTGTATGTGTGCGTGTGTGGGTGCGTGTGTATGGGTGTGAAAAGAGGCCTGTTGGTGTGTGTGTATGGGTGAATTAGAGAGGTGTGTGTGTGTATGGGTGAATTAGAGAGGTGGGTGTGTGTGCTGACTGTAGCGCTCTATCTGGTATTGACGCCCGCGCTGAAGGTAGCACATGGCAGTAATCGTCCGCTGGGCTCTTTGTGTTAAGCCACTGTCAGCGCGTGCTGTCAGGGAAGCAGATTTGGGTTTCCCAGTCCTTTCTGTTGGCTGCTAATCCTCTGAATCGGGTAATACCACCACAGCTGGTGTCAAACAGCGAGCGGAGGGAGGGGTGTTGAGGGGCTAGAATTTCTGAAGGCAGCATCATGTTTGGTAGTTGAATATCCAACCACTGGGAAGAGTACACTGCAGAGGGACGCTTGAAGAAGGACAGACTTCTGTCAGACAGAAAACTACAGCGCTGCTCTGATATCTCTCCCTCTGAAAATACCCGGCACACGCCATGTATCAAATATCTGCATTTGTACAACAGCAGGAGTCTTCTGGGTTCATTCTTCTGTTTGTCACACAGAGTGCTCTAACCCAGGCGGGGCCTCCCGTCTGCAGGGCCACTGAGAATGGACCTATAGGGGCTCACATTTCATTTCTTAGCATACACCAGATTGGACGCCCTCTCACAATGTCAAATCGGCGATATTTTGCAGATGAACCGTGGGCCAAGGCACCCCAACGCACATTCAATCGTACAATCTCCTCCCTCGTAACGGGAAACATAAATGCTCAACAAAAGTATTCATGTATCAGCTAATAGGCATATTAGCAAAGCTCTTGTACAAATTGACAAAAAAACATAACGGCAATAAAGTTGATGTCACCTCTCCCACAGGTGGGAGGCAGAATGGGGCGGCAGTAGCTCAGGAGGTAGACTATACCTCCTGAGCTACGAACCAGCAACCTTGCGGTTACCAGCCAACCCGCTCTTAGAGTGTGTTGGCTGGTAACCACAAGGTTGCTGGTTCGATCCCCGGTGCGGAGTGTCGAGGTGTCCCTGAGCGAGACGCCCTCACCCTGACTGCTCCTGACCAGCTGGCATGAGCTGGCATGAGCAGCTGGCATTCACCCGTTCATGCTCATAGCTGAGCATGAACGGGTGAATGTCAGTCAACACTGTAAAGCGCTTTGGATAAAAGCGCTTTATAAATGAGGACAGTTTAGGGGAAACGCCTTTACTGCGCAAAAGGGAAGCGAGAGTGACCAGCAGAGCGACAGGAAGCGGGCGTTACCTTTCAGCCTGCTCAGGTTCATGGGCACGTCGCTCTTGATGCTCTTGCTGTCCTCCTCGGTGGACTCCCTGCGCACCATGGTGGGGTCGTTCTGCGCCAGCCAATCAGCCACCTTGCTCTCCGACGCCATCATGGCCACCTGAAGGGTGCTGAGGTCCCGCCCCCCGCCGCCGCCGCTCCCCGCGGCGCTCTTCTTGGAGCGGGAGGAGCGGGCGTGGTCGGGCGTGCACCGGGCCACGTGGTCCACGATGGTCACCTTCCCCGGGGACGTGCTGTCGAACTCTATGGTGAAGGAGGCGTGGCCTTGAGCTGTGGAGCAGAGGTTTGTGATTGGTCAGTGTGCAAAATGCAACAGACCTCTGGAGAATAAAGTCCCGCCTCCGAGGCTCCGGTTCCCTCGGTCAAATGTCTACGGGGAATAACACAGGGTTTATGAATGATCGTACATAACAAACTCTGTAGGTGGCGGAGAAGTAAAAGCTGCCTCACGTTTTCAACTACATCCGTTTCCATCTAGTTTCGACTGGCTTTTTGGATTTTTGGTGCCGTTAAAGTAGTAAACGATTATAAATGCTACTTTAACGGCACCGACAATCCAAAATATATGGAAAAGTGACACATAAAACCAAAACATTCACCTAATTTCATGTTTTGTTAAATGGGCGGGGCTAATGTGCACACAGAGAGCAAAGTTCGGTTCATATTTTTTGTAAGGACCCCAAAAAGTTGGAATCGTACCGTTGTGACTGAGCAAAGCACACACACACAGGCACACACACGCACACAGGCACACACATGCACACAGGCACACACACACACACATCTCAGAGCACGTGGCTGTAGTGGGGCTGTACTCTGCGCTCACTTCGTAGGACTCTAGTCTGTTTTGGACAGACTAGAGTCCTAACTAAAGGCCGCTGGTCTCTGGTGACGTGGCGCCCCTGTGCTCTGGGCCCGGGGGGGGGGGGGGTTCACTGTTTGACCGCTGACGGTACGTGAAGGTCTCCACCTGAGGCGCTGCTGCCCTCCGTGTCCTTGGTGGGGATCTCGTGGATGCCGTTGTGGGCCGTCTTGCCCTCCTTGGCGAGGGCGTCCGGGCCGCACGGGTCCTGGAGGCCATCGGCGCCCAGCTTATCCCCCCGACGCGCCTCTCTGCCGTCTGGGGACGGGAACACACAACCAGACCACACACACACACGTTTGTGTTCACTTTTTTAGGATTTATAATTCAGAATTGATACTGTTTATACCGTCTATTTGGTTTGCCGTATTTGTTGTTGTTTGTTCTGTTTGTCTTGTCTTCTCCTTACGTTAGCATTTTTGTTTAGCATTTTCCCTTAGCGTCTATTTTTGTTTGTATTAGTACTTTGTATTCTTATTGTATTTTATTTATTTGTATCCTGTGTTTTTCTACTGCTGCTGGGCTATTGCAACAAACAAATTTCTCCTACGGGGGATTAATAAAGTTGCATCGTATGGTTCCTTATCATGTGTCAAACGTACTCGCTGAATAAAAACAATGCAGCGTTTCTTTCCCCTTACCAACTAGAATGACAGCGATGGGGCTGATCTCTATTGAGTGACACCCCCCCGTTGTAGCCTACAATATTTAAACATCAAGGTTCATTATAATATGAAAGGTCAAAGTTCAACTTAGACCACATGTGTCCAATTCAATCAGTGCCCTGCTTTGGGTCGCCTGACAATTATTAAATGCTTTAATTAAATGAAGCTTCTGAGACAGAGCAGCACGCACGCATGCACACGCACGCACACGCACACGCGTATGCACACGCACACACACACGCAGACACACACACACACATATATATATATATATATATATATATGACTCTGGCAAAAGGCTGAAAGTTTTTTTTTTCTCAAGACACTAGAGCACAAAGGTCATGAACTTGTGTGTTCAGTCTTTTAGGGAAGTGGCTGATGAACATCTTAGTATGGACAACCAGACCCACAAACACATCTCACAATGACAAATGACTCGCTGGGAAATTAGAGGAACCATCTGCCTTGTGTTAGAGAGCATGTCGCAATTGGTCGAAAACAGACTAGTAACACAATTACATTAGATTCACTGAATAGATGAAACCAAAAATATAAATGATAGATATGAATATATACTAGATATATGCAATTCTTTCATCATTGAATCATTGGATTGTTTTTTCTTGAGGGGTCTGTGATGAAAGCCAGTATTTAAATGTCATAAGTTAATCTCTCTCTCAACGCTGTCTGCATAAGAGAGGTGATTAAACTACGTTATGGATTCATCTTCTAACCAACCTAAGCTTGTTCCTGCCTAAGCTGCTATGAAGTAAGGACAGATGTGACACCAGGTCTCAGAGAGAGGAGAACATGGGACACCAGCTGCTATCAGCTTCATACGTATGTAGGCTGATGAGGTTGTATATGCAGACTCTGATGTACACATGAGACCCGCTCTAAAAGATTGTAGAAGTGTTGAATATAGATAGAACAACAGACAGAGAGACAGACAGACAGACGGACAGACAGATAAAGAGACAGACAGACAGATAAACAGACAGACAGAAAGACAGACTGATAGACAGATAGATAGTATTTTGGTATTTTCACTAACAGCGATAACAGTAATAAATCATTCTGTGCAAAAGCAATTAGTTTAGCAACTCACCGGTCACCTCGGCGGTCATCTAACAACACGGCACCAGCGTCCACAGAGCCACCGATACACAAGTACACTCTGAAGAGTCCAAGGGGAGATTTGACTGGACCTCACATCACAACACAAGTGTAGATAAAGGTCACCACCAAAACCAGTTCCACCACGGCGGTTAACTGGTTCAGAGAGCACCGGCGTGGCGTCGGGGGGAACGCTTAGTGGTTCAGTATAAGGGTATCAGTGTGTCAGCGAGAGAGGGGGGGTTTGCAATGGAGTAACCCAATCAGCCCTCATGACAATACCCAGGGAGGGGGGGGGGCTCCCACAACACAGTCTATTCACTAGGGAGGAGAGCCTTACTTTATACACACACACACACACACACACACACACACACACACACACACCCACACACACACTCAACGAAACACAACACAAC
>NC_140277.1:16662942-16677942 GCF_964030765.1 Micromesistius poutassou
CAGTACACCATGTATGGTGCACTTTACAGCACGTTGTGATGCAAATAACAGAATCCCTCTCTTTGTAAACATTTCTAAACGCTGTGAACTTGTGAAGTGTTTACAAAGAGAGGGATTCTGTTATTTGAGGGATTCTGTTATTTAAGGCATTCTGTTATTTACATCAAATGACCACGCGTGGTCATTTGATTTCAGTACCGTGACATATCAGATTAAAGCGTCAGGTGAGTGAGTTCTGGTCGGCCTATGGGCCGACGTCTGTCAGTGGGTGACATGTGGTCCCTGACACTGCAGCTGGTGCACTCTGCTTCCCGAGCTGTGAAAACACACGCGGCCCCGTCATGTGACTCTGTTCAACATCTGGAGCCTAACCCAGAACCCCCCCCCCCCCCCCCCCCCCCCATGAAGTCATCCGTCAGGGGGAAACCATAAGCCCCCGGGCCGGAGATGCGGTGAATCAAGTATCAAGTACACTTGAACCCTCGTCCTGCTGAGACGTCCGGCCCACAGGACTCTGCTTAGTAACACTTGTTATTGGCTGAAGCCCAGTATGGCCCAGTATGGCCCAGTATAATCCCTGAGAATGTGTCTAACTGCCTTACGCACGGCGGCTCTCTGCCAAATGCATTCATAGACTTTATCCAATCTGGGACTGACGTGGGTCACTCAAACGGCATAGCACTGGTCGATTACCCAATAGTGAACCCATGAGCAAACACACACACACTCGACCCCCGCCGGAGCGGTGTTGACCGAGCTACACCCGGGTCCCAGCTGGGGGTCGGGTGTACTGCGCTACGACACGTGTTTACTTTGTCAAGGGAAGCGGGGGGATTGAACCAGCAACTCTCCAGCTCCAGGCTCCAGGCAAAAGTCACGATTCGCTACGTACCTCGGTTTTTAAGTCACGGTTCTGCATGTTTTTTGGTACAGCAGTTTTTTTAAATTAGATTTGATTTGATTTGATTAGATTTGATTTGATTTGATTTGATTTTGATTTGATTTATTAAATTGTATCAAACAAATGCCTTACAGAAATGAAAAGACATCAAATACAATTGAGGATAAAAACACAATAAGGTCCAGGACTTATTTCCATTGTGGTCCTCAACACAAAACATCAGGACACTCACGAGTGTGTGATAATCAATAAAAACTTCTTTTTTTTCGGTACGTACCGAAATGAAACATGCATCGAACCGTTAGACCCGTACCGAAAAATGTGGGTACGAATACGGGTATCGTCACTCCCCTAGTTTAAAGAGAGAGGTGGGGGTCGGGGTGGTTGGGATTCAAAATGACAGTGGAACATGAATTGGACATGGCTTTCATGTCAAGCATGTGACTCGTAAAAGTTATAAGACATCAAGTCACCGGTCACCGGACCGATCTGCTGGGACCACTGTTCCCTCTGGAGGCGAGAGCCTCATTGTGCTCTGTGATTGGACCGTTTGCTCTGGTAACAAGGGGGGCATTGTGGTTGGGCTTCAACAGCTCCTTCATCTAGTGCCGGGTCAGGATCAAAGCTCTTAAACACCATCATCACTTTTACCCAAAGATCGTTTCAAAATGAACTGGGGCTTTTGATAGTGGATAAGGGGGTTTCTCAAAGCAGCAGCCAGCTGGGGGGTCCTCACTTATTTCACTGTAGATCGATGCGTTGAAACGCATCCCTAAACAATCTGTCAGAATAAGGGTTGGGAGGACATCATATAATGTGTAAAAAGGTCATTTATCATCGTGCTATTCAAACAGGCTGCCACTCTAATGACCCTATGCTCTCTCTCTCTCTCTCTCTCTCTCTCTCTCTCTCTCCCTCACCTGTCATCTTCTCCTCTCCTTTGAGGCTGTCGGACGGTCTCCCCCCAGACTCCGTTGCGGAGGTGACCCCCTCGGTCGGCCTGCCCTCCCCCTGCCGAAGGCTCCCCCCCCCCGGAGTCTTGGCCGCTTTGGACGAGGTCCTGCTGGGAGACTTGGTTTTGGCGATGGGGCTGCTGGTGCTGCTGGGGTTAGTGGTGATGGGGAGGGTGGGTTCAGTAGTGGGCGGCTTCTTGCTCATCTGCAGACCGCTGGTGAACTTCTCATGCTATGGGAGACAGGGAGAGAGAGAGAGAGCGAGAGAGAGAGAGAGAGAGAGCGAGAGAGAGAGAGAGGAAATACAATAACAGTCAGGGGAAAATGAATATATTAGTGTAAATCGAGCAAAATAGAATAATAATAATAATTGGAAGCAGCATTAAAAGCAGAGAGGCATGTGTATATCATCAGTACATTACTGCACATTGCATGTGTTTATGTATTGTGGTCCTCTGTGGTTGATCTAAACACACATGTAAAGGATTTGCATGTGTGTGTGTGTGTGTGTGTGTGTGTGTGTGTGTGTGTGTGTGTGTGTGTGTGTGTACCTTGAGAGCCTCCTCGGGCACAGTGAGTTCTCCTCTCACGACTGTGAAGAGGTTGGTATGTGGAACACATGTCGGTCAAGGACAGAGCAACCACTGGCACGATTAACACATGAATAAAATCAACACATGAACACATGATTAACACATGAGTAAACACATCAATGCACACACGCAGACACACTTAAAAAATAAAACATTGATGTTTTCAAGTTTACTCAACTCAAAATCCTGGTATTCAGAATGTAAAGTGGTGAATAATGTCGACAAAAGACCTGAATACCTAAGTGGAACGAGGGTGAACGCAACCTCTATTCTTAGAACGCAGCGTGTGTTAACTAACCCCTCTGTGTTGAGTTCATATGCAAGGCCTTTGATGATAAAGGGGTGGGACAAAATATCGATACAGCGATATATATCGTCGCCCTTCTTCGTGCAATAATCGATACATTGGCGCCAAATATCGATTTAAGATTTTTCTATTATTATTATTATTATTATTATTTATTTTATTTATTTTCGTATTTTTATGCTTTTATGAGTTAAACAAGAAATATCACCCCAGATATCAATATTTGTATTCATATAATAAGGCGCTCTAAACAGATTTCCCTGCTCATCGAGGTGGCCCTCAACACATGAATGAAGGAAACTTGAACAGAAGTTAACTAACCAGAGACGGGAAACTGAAAAACTCTGTTTGGACCGTGAATAAAGACCGAAATCCAGCACGTTACCTTTTCAGTCAATTTGTACTCATCGTTAGACATATATTGTGATGTATGGTTGTAGGATTGTTTGAAAATATGTTCATTATTGCAGAATCGCTGTATGGCGATATTATCGGTATGGCGGGCCGCGTATCGTGTATCGTATCGTAATAGGATACGTAATACGTAATACGATACGATGTGATACGATGTGATACGATATGATGTGATTCCCACCCCTGTGAAGGACTAGTGTCTCACGGTCCAGATGCGTAGAGAAAGGATATCGTAGCCGAAGCGTAGCTTGTCCTCCAGCTTCAGAGTGATGTACATCTGCTCCTGGATACGCACGTCGTTCACAAACGTCTGCACACACACAAACACACACTGTCACACTACTACTCATCGGTATCCAGAATATCAACACTATTTTAAGGGGACAGGAGAATGATTCATCTAACATTTCCTCATGTGAGCATCCTACTACATTAGACGAACCAACGGCAATAATGAAAGAGAGAACTGTATATGGGAAATAAACACATTTCTACTCGTACTCACTGTGTGGGTATGTGGTCCCACTTTCACCGTGGATAAAGGATAGATAGAAATACAATACTTTTGAGCTGCCTATTATTCATCTGAGATGCATAGCGGAGCAAAGTAAGATTGGTAAGTCATCTTTGTTGAAAAGGTTTAGGGAAGGATGATAGGTTATTAGGCAAGGCAAGGCAAGGCAACTTTATTTATATAGCACTTTTCATACACAAGGCAGACTCAAAGTGCTTCACATATAAAAGTTAAGTAAAAAAAAAAGCATTTTTAGAAAGTGCAATGTATTTAAGATCAACAGTCTCTGATACCCACGTCGGGACTCCGACCCGACCTAAAGGAACTTGGTCCATTAAGTGAAAAATAACATCTTTCTCTCTCTATTCCTAGTTTTCCCTCTCTCTCTCCCGTCCGATAACCGTCGTCCTTTCATCCCTCCCCTCCTTCTCTCTTTCTCTCTCTCTCTCTCTCTCTCTCTCTCTCTCTCTCTCTCTCTCTCTCTCTCTCTCTCTTCTCTCTCCCTCTCTCTCTCTCTCTCTCTCTCTGCGGCATCTCTGACTCTCCTCTCCCGTCTCCGCTGTAGGGCCACGTCGCCACGCCACGCCCCGTCGACTGGGAAGACATTATTGTGCAATTTGAACACAAAACGTGTTCATGTGGATGTATGATTTAACAGTACTACAACTCTCTGGAGTCCTCTCAATAGGGCACGGCATTGCTCACAAAAAAAATCCCATGATGCATTCTGGTGTACAGGCCCTGTTCACCAGCAGCACTCAGACTGTTCGAGTTCCCCCGAGATCCTAAAACAAACCTAACGACGTTTGCGATAACATTATAAAACATGTTCCTTCCTCTTGCTTGACAATACAATGAGAGTACAAACACACATGCACACGCCGCACACGCAAACAACCACACACACACACACACACACACACACACACACACACACACACACACACACACACACACATCCAGCTCAGTACTGTGTGTCACTATTAATAGCTGACATGTTGTTTCACTCTGCAGCTTAAATCTGTTCAGCTATGTACGCTGAGTCAGCTTCCTGCCCGACTGCCACTGACCCAACCACCACCACCACAGCAGGATAAGAAGCAACTGAATCAGGGCGCACAAACAACGGCGACCGCAACAGGAAGTGGCTCCGAAGCTGACTTCCTGTCTGAGACGGGGAGCAGGAGGCCGGTGTGTACACGTGCTCCGTGTGTCTTCAGGGCCTGGTGGGCCACTGTGACTGAAGGAATCAGTTACTCTGATGTGCAACACATGACCCACGCCTCGTGGCTGTGACAGGGCGGCCTCGCCCTGTCTGCCTCTGAGCCTCGGAATATACCAGGGACTAACCATAGACCACTGGTATTATCTAATGGACTAACCATAGACCACTGGTATTATCTAATGGACTAACCATAGACCACTGGTATTATCTAATGGACTAACCATAGACCACTGGTATTATCTAATGGACTAACCATAGACCACTGGTATTATCTAATGGACTAACCATAGACCACTGGTATTATCTAATGGACTAACCATAGACCACTGGTATTATCTAATGGATTATACCAGGGACTAACCATAGACCACTGGTATTATCTAATGGACTAACCATATACCACTGGTATTATCTAATGGACTAACCATATACCACTGGTATTATCTAATGGACTAACCATATACCACTGGTATTATCTAATGGATTATACCAGGAGCTAACCAAATACCACTGGTATTTAATGAATGGTTTTAATCAGGATTGCACAGATACGTTATAACCTATAAAAAAGCTTTTTGGTGAGTCTGCGAGGTGAAAGGAATAACTGAGACATGTGGGCATCACTGCTGCATGACGTCCAGGAGGACCACTAGCTGATCAACAGCATCCTCCAGCTCCCCCTGGCCTCCATACAGCTGGCCTCCATACAGACAGCATCCACAGAAGAACGTTGAGGAGGGGTTTTTCATGCCACTTTATGGCAAGTCTTGTGGACCATGACAGGACAAAGTGTTGTTCACAGAGGTGGTGGATGTGTTGTTGATATCAGCTCCGGTACGTCGGGCCGTGTTAAAATACTATAGATGGATCTCAGCCTGGATCCCAATCAAGCGGGAGTGCTTTGTTCAGATTGAATTTGGATTTGGCTGACTGCTATCTGGCTGACCCCGACGGCGACACACATCTTCATTAACACACACATCGATCAGCACAAGAGTTATTGACCACCGGATACACTAGTTAACCTCCAGCCCTCCTTTCCATTAACCACCAGCTGTCTGCTAGTTCAGATAAAACTGATTTCTCTCTCTCTGTCTCTGCACTCGCGTCCTGTTCAAGTGTCATGTCTCTCCACTTCTTTTTATTCCGGCGCCTTGGTGTTTTCCCACTCAAACTTCTCCCTCTCCGGTCTGTAATGACGTCTCCCCTGGCGTTTCTGTCCACTCACCCCGTTCAGGCTGCCCAGGTCCTTGACCTTGTGTTCGTCTGTGCCGGCCTCGTAGTTGATGACCGCATGCTGCTTGTCCACGCTGCGAGACTGCAAGGAGAAACACACGCGTCAAACGTCAGACAAACACAAACATTTGTTTCTGGCTGTTTTTGTTGTTCGTTTTTTGAAACTCACTTCTGTTTTACCAGCCAGTTAGACAACACTATTTGCTTGACTGTTTCTTCATAAATATGAAGACGTATTATGTAGTCGTATTAGAACAACTTCATGTTATTAATACTTAATACACGGCTCTTCTCAGTGCTGTGGAACGCTCCGTTCACTTGCATGGGCCTTCCCGACTTCCGGTGGTGAATTATTTTTCGATAATAACCGTTGCTAAGCATATAATGACCTCTGTCAAGGGACGTGGCTCTGATTCACATCTCTCGTATCACTCCGCATGTAGTCCGTCAACTTACCAACCCCAGCGCATTTGGTTGCTAAGCGACGTCAACGTCTTTGGCAGACTATATCTCTGCTGATCAACACTACGAATGCTGGTAACAAATGAAATGTAAAAAGACACACCGTGTGAAGTTATTTTTTCTTTTTGGCAAGTAGCCGTGTAATAAGCCGGATAATGCATAGAATGTCGCCGGTCATTATCAGGAAATAAGCCCCTTCTGTCTGGGCTTATTTCCTGATAATGGCCGGCGTTCTATTCAGATCAAATAGGTACTAATATGGATCAACACTGATACAAACTCTTTTACTCAGTGAACAAATGACAAAGCTACACTAATATATACAGTATATACATTGGAAATTTAACCCAGAATGTGGCATTGAAAGGATGGCTAAACGCTTGAGATTCTCCAAATGATCCAAATGATCTACTCACTCCTGGTGCGTGTGTGAAATACTTCAGACGCTAACATAGCATTCCCTTTCTCCTCCTTATCTCCGCTGTCTGGGGGTACTCTCCGGGCGGTGGCTTACTGTATCGCTGCTATGCAGAACAGCGATACCGACCCATGTTTGACCTTGATAACCTGAAGCCTGTTTAGCAATTCAAGACGTGTGTCGGTCGGTATGGGGTTCAGTCTGTGTGGACTGCGTCCATGCCAGTGAGATGCAATGTACTGCATAACCATCGTCCTCCAATGTCACGCTATGTGGGTTATCAACTTACTGATGACCAGCATTATCCTTTACATTTTGCAGAGAAGATATGAATATTTAATATTTAGTAGACACTAAAAACCGAGATAAGTCCATCCCCATATACAAACACATTTTCTCTTCGTCATACATGCAACACAATAAACAAATTCATGTGAACAACACACACACACACACACACACACACACACACACATACACACACACACACACACACACACACACACACACACACACACACACACACACACACACACACACACACAGATAGCTGGGAGGGGTGGGGGGGAGAATTGATTCCGTTTCTCTCCAGATTCAAAACCCTCAAGCTCTCGTTCTATCTAAGACCTCCAGACTCCTTGAGAGAGGCAGGGGGCTCAGATAAGACGATCACACATGGATGAGATTCCTGCTCCGCTGGTATGTGTGGAGCGTGGTTTGGTCCTGGTGGTTACCTGGTCCCGGGTTGCTGGCCCTCTGGACCAGGCCCCAGACTATCCAACGATTTGAGCGAAGAGCAAACCAAGCTGAATGTTCCCCTCTTTATTTCCGTCCACGTGTAATGACCATGGAAGCAAATATAATCACAGGGCCGTACCACAAGATGGACATCGAGCGATTTAAAATACTTTTAAAGTGCACTCGTGGAACAGCTCTGTCGAAAGAAAGGAAATTGCTGTGCTGTTCAGTTACAAATAAATATAAAAATAAGTTTGGATTTTGTTTTTTAACACATGTACAGTATCCTTTTAACTACATGTTGTGAAGTCGGGGCCTGTGTTGTTGTAGTGTTGTTTGTAGTGTGTGTGTGTGTGTGTGTGTGTGTGTGTGTGTGTGTGTGTGTGTGTTAAGTATAATGAATACAGTCAGGAAGGTCCACCAGTCATCAAATAATGAAGTTGTCTTTGTCTCATATCTAGACTCTAGATATCAGATTTAGAGAAGTTGATTCATCATGACAACAAGCAGGAAGGAAGGGAGGACGTCAAAAGAAATGACAATTACAGTTTGATTTACTCAACTTACGGGACACACACACGTACACGTACACACACATACACACAGACACAGACACACACACACACACACACACACAGACACAGACACACACACGTACACGTACACGTACACACACACACACACACACACACACACACACACACACACACACACACACACACACACACACACACACACACACAGACACAGACACACACACGTACACACGTGTACACACACGTACACACATACACAAACACACACACACACACACACGTACACACAACCACAGACCCAATACCCTTGAGCTAGTGATTTAATCCTCCCATTAGCCAGACATGGAAGAGTCCGAATCTGAAACAGACACTAAAATACGAGTGGAAAATTACACAAACATTTTGTTGAAAAAGCGAAACAATGCAGCCTAATATTAACTGTTTACTGTAACGACTGTGTGTGTGTGTGTGTGTGTGTGTGTGTGTGTGTGTGTGTGTGTGTGTGTGTGTGTGTGTTATGGTAAGCTATGTGATGTAACCATGGCTGGTTAAAACTGTCACATGGCCGACAGCCACTTAGGTCTGTTTTCATTTCACCTAACTGCAGTCAGTACCTGGTCTTTAAATAGAACACACACACACACACACACACACACACACACACACACACACACACACACACTTTGGATGATTTTCCAAATCTTTCTTTCATTGGAAGATAGTCAAACAAACGAGCAAACAACCACACACACACCCCCACTAAGCCCTCAGTTGTTACAGACACACCAGAGGTAAAGCAGATTCAAATGCACGTGCTTCAGTAAATGTCCGTATTACTCATTATTTGAAGCTGCACTTAAGGCCACTGGAACAGCTGCGCTTCTGTTTATGTGTACAGCGCAGAAAATATTTGTTTTCCCTTAATCGTGTTTCATAAAATATAGACATATTATGAATGATGATCTTATAATCATAGCTAATAACTAAGAATCATATACAACTATAGACAAAGATAGCACTATATCAATGTTTACTGTTCACAAATACATAGACGTATTTCAAAAAGGTTAAGAGTCTAGATTGATTCTGATTTGTGCACAAAAATGCTATCAAAAATATCGTTCTGCTACTGCAATTCCTAATAAGTCACATTAAGGTTAGCGTCAAAGTGGTTTAAACTGTGTTACTCTGAATGGGGAATCCGTCTCTACAGTACTAACGGTGAACAGAATGGTACAGTATAGAGACAGAGCTACACACAGGGATCTAAACCACAAGGTATCTGTCTCCCTTTCTATTAATAGCATATGATAGGGCTGTGGCACACGCACACAAACACACAAAAACACACAACCCCGAACACAGCAGACCATTACAAGCACAGCCCACTTGAGTCCCAGAACCCTGAGGGTTGAGGTAGTAAGTTACAACAGTTCAGTTCAGCAATGTATCATACTAAACATCCACTTATTAGTCATAGTATTCATTATTCAATATTCTAACTGGGGTTTACCATTGTGTGTAAAATAATTATGAGACACTTAGCAAGTGACTATAATATCAATATATCCTATTTTAATATACTGTATAATGGTGGCTAGTTGAATGCCTCCATTTACATTCTGGGCAGACGTGCTGAAACATCCACTGAGTGTGTGAACAAGCTACGATGTGAATGCTATTTATATCATGACACACTTAACCATTCCATGTGATGACGTTATGTACGTCCCACTAGTGTAGCCAGAAAGACACTTTAACCATGCCTGAGGAAAGGATGGCCGTTTGGTGAGGCATGCTCCAGATAACAACCTAACCCTTCCTGCAGGGGGCCCCTGATGGACGCCTCCAGAGACAGACCCCCCGCTGTGGGCCACAGGGATTCAAAGGTTCTGGAGCCATTGTCAATTCATTGAATGATTATTTTATCCAACAAATATGACAAGTGCAACCTTGAAAGGCAATAACAATAAGGCAATGTAAAGTATCTTTCAAGTACCTTTGAAAAGTATGTAAAGTATGTAAAGTATCTTTCAATGCAAAGTATCTTTCAAGTACCATTTGAGAATGCACTATTTAAATGTGTGAGTAGGGAATGGACATACCTACTGTATGAATGCACTAATGATTGTAACCATGAATGTAATAACTTTTTATGAATAATTTCTGATGATGTTTATAACGATTTACTGCTTTTAGATGATCGTTGTTAACTGAATTGTGTGTCTTTCTGTGTGGACCCCAGGAAGACGAGCTAATGGGGATCCTTTTAAACAATAAACAATAAAAAATAAACAATAACAAAATAAAACAATGCAAGTGACAGGCCACCGTATGATCAATTTAAGTAGCCTGTATTAATAACTAGGCCCAATAATAATGTCTATTAAACAACTGCATGGCAACCATCCAGCCCTTCGCACCAATCCTCCGTCGTCTCTCTTCAGAAACATTGGTCAGCCACCCTGAACTCGCTCTCAGGTCAACTGAGGTCCGTCGCGCATTAAGTCATTCCGTTACATTTGATTGGCTACCTGCTTTGGCGACGTTAGCGTGTGTGCAGTGGCACCGCTCGGGCACTTCAGCATCACGGCTACTGAGCGAACATTTGAACCACGACACTAGGGTGTGCCATCCCTCATTCTTGTGGCACTTGCACACACCGGCACACCCGTAATACGGCCGGCTAAAACCGCCTCTGTGTGGAGGCATTTCTTGTTTGGGATTGTGTGTTTGTGTGCGTGTGTGTTTGTGTGTATACACCTGTGCGTGTGTGTGTGTGTGTGTGTGTGTGTGTGTGTGTGTGATTGTGGGTGACAGTGTTTGTGTGTGTGTGCGTGTGTGTGACAGTGTTTGTGTCTGTGCGTGTGATTGTGGGTGACAGTGTGTGTGTGTGTGTGTGTGTGTGTGTGTGTGTGTGCGTGTGTGCATTAGCACTAGCGTTAGCGTCGTGGAAGCGTCCTCACCTGCAGCATGAGCTCACAGTCGTCGCGGCCGACGAAGATCATCTCCCGGGGGAGGCGGTGGCGCGTCCCCCCGCTGCTCACCAGGAACCACCAGGTCACACTCATCTCTGCTGCCGTCTGGGGCATGGAGCTACTCTCACACACACACACACACACACACACACACACACACACACACACACACACACAGACACAGACACACAGACACAGACATAGACACGCACACACACCCACCCGTAGGATGAAGATAAGGTCAGGTTTACTGGGTGGTGACAGTGTTTTGTTTGAGTATGTTGAAATAAGGGCTTGATGGCCGTAGGGGAGACATGCCCCCAAAGACACCATGTCAGGGTCACGCTGTTTCAGGGGATAGGATAAGCTGCTTCGTTCAAATAACGATCAATTCAAGATTGGATCAATATATGGTGCTGATTTTGTGCAACTTTGGTAGAATAATTATCAATAACACTGGTTACCAAAAAACGATCCCATCACATGGTTTGTTAATTGATGTGTACAGCAGTGAGAACACTCAACACACTGTTATCCTCCGTCTGAAGTGATATTGACATATATGACATATAAGATATAACATTTCCTACGTGTTGTAAACACATATAAAATGGGCGGGGCATAGGGCGGCAGTAGCTCAGGAGGTAGAGCGGGTTGACTGGTAACCGGAAGGTTGCTAGTTCGATCCCCCTAGCGGAGTTTCAATGTATCCATGAGCAAGACACCTCACCCTGACTGCTCCCGACGAGCTGGCTGTCGCCCTGCGCGGTTGACTTTGCCGTCGGTGTGAATGTGTGAATGAACGGTCGTGTAAGTCGCTATGGATAAAACGTCCGCAAAATCCCCTGAATGTAAATGTTGTAAAACACTGACCTCTGATCCTTGTAGTCAGACTGCTGACAGCCCAGAAGCACTAGTCCATCCTGCAACACAACGGAGCAGCACAACAGGAACGTCAGAGACACAGAGCACTCATTCAAGTCACCGGGACAACAAGGGAATATCTTCTTACAAAAACGACAGACCAAGATGAAAGACATGAAAACACGACGTGAGCATTTGATGACATGAGTACGGAAACGGTTGATGGAGGAGGAAAGGGAGCCGCCAGACGCAGGCTGGAGGAGCAGAGGGATAAAGAGTGGACACAGAGAGGGTTCACAGAATACAGGCTTTGCCGTCCTTGCCTCGTTGTTTTGGTTTGTTCTGCGGTTGGTCGAGAGAGACTAATTGTGTTGGCTGTCTTTTGCTGTGAGGTCCTTTGCTGGTCTATTCCCTGGAATGTATGCTAGGCTACATGCTACACGCGAGCTGGCCGCTACATCCTCCGTTTCTTGCTCTCTCTCTGTTTCTCCCCGCCACGATCATTGCCAGATGCAGAAGCAGGAAGTGATGTAGGAATGTTGGCCCAGCTCCTCAGCGGGACATTCATTTTGCCTCCTCCTCCTCCTCCTCCACTCCCCTCTCTCTCGACCCCTCCCCCATCCTTCTCCTCCTTCAGATGTTCTGGAAAATTAGGTCAAATCTCAGCCACTCTCAGCTTTTTCTCAAATTTCCCGAGCGCAGAGAAGAGGAACAGCCTCAACGTTGGGCCCCGGTCCTTCTGGTAGTGAAAGAGATCTCCAGTATGACCCAACCTGACCTCCAGTATAAGTGGCTTTTGGATGAAGGTGCCTCCTAAGTTAATGCATGAAATACAAATGGAAAACCTTGAAAGCAGGAAAATGTATATATCGGCCAGATTAAATATTGATTTCATATTTGAAATAATGCAGCTTTGTTTTTTTTTGACATTCTGTGTAATACGATCTCTATACAACTTCAACATGCTTGCTCACTTTGTCCATGCTAATGTTTATCCCAAACACACTGTTATTAGAGACCGACCGACCGATATCAGTTGGGCAATTTTATTTGCCGATATGAATACTTTAGTAATGTTGTCAATTTATTAATGTCATTACATCTTTATATGTGGTATACTGCAGTGTTCAATGTGAATGCTTTAACTGAGCACATGCCCATAAACACTCCCAGCACTAATAGTGACATCAGGGTCTGTGTGAAGGTCGGCAGCTCGTCCCATAGAGTTAATTGGTTTCTTTAGCCCATGATTTGAATGCGACGGTGCCGTGGCCTGAAGCCTTGCTTGAGGGTGAGCAGCAAATCCCAAAGAGCTGCTCCGACCAGGATACCACAATATATACAGAGTAACAGCTCATATATATTTAGCTAAATATCTATATTTTGAATATCGGTTGATACATCATTATTTTTTACTCCATTATAACGGTACTGGTCCCTCAAATCCAGTTTAGGGCGGACTCTAACGGAGACAGCTGGATTGCTTCTGCTATTTAGTTCTGTTTGTCACAAGTCCACATGATGCACTGTCCCTAACTGGTGAGGTCTGACAAATTACCATCTTAGGTATAAATCTCGATTTCACAGTTTGTTCCCACGCCCAAAATCTAGGTTATTTCCAAACCTTCAAATACTGAGATGTGTATCAAAGTAAACATAATGTTTCTAGTTTAAGAAAGTCCCTTAAAGAGCAAGGACTGGCGCACACAGCACCAAGACGATCCACCAGAGTGGGAACTAAAGGGTATTGAGCTAAGCCTTTGCCCCTTGACCTCGTACGGGCAAAGTGTGGCCCTCCCATGATCTCAGAGGGGAAGGTTTAACGAGGTCTAATCAAGTGCTCGCCTCTGATCCCCGATCGCCTTCAGCCAAGTCGAATGAGACCGTGCACACAGCGACGCTTCAGCGGTTCCATCGTTAGCTCTAGTAAGAATCTATGAAGGCTTTGTACGCAAGCAACATTCAAATTAAACTTTCAAGCAATGAGGTGCACAGTAATGTGTCATTTTTGGCTTTCAGTCTTCAGGCAGATTTTAAAAGTATGAAACAATAACATTAACGACGAATTGAGTTGAGGCTACTGCTTATGCGTCATCATTACAAATGTATCCCTAGCATCTCCTTTGAGAGGAGCAGAAGGCCCCGTTAGAGCTTGCTACCTGACGGTTTACTAGCCATCGCAACCGCCGATTACCCGGTGGTTCCTCCTCATCCGGGGGCTGTCATCATGAGCAGGCTCATTAACCGCTGCTTGCCCGCCGCAGAATGCAAGGTTAGACCCAGCGTGGTCGAGGGGAGGGGGTGGAGGGCCGGGTGTGCAGGCTGCCAGCCTGCAGCCTTGTGTGTGTGTGCGGTGTTTGTCATTAAAAGGTTCTCCCACTTTCAAACATGAAGGATATAATTCACAGATGGGGCATGTTGACAGGGCTTGTATTTTAACCTTAAGTCAGCATTAACGCCCACTTTACAGGGCTGCACATGTGCAGCCGCCTGCTGGTTTTATCAAACTGTGTGTCAGAGTAAATGAGGGTTCAGCAGTACAGCTTGAAACCAAATGCTCAGATCCTGTTTCAGTGGATACATAGTGATGCATCGGGCACCATTTATTTATAGGGAACTCACTGAATGGGCTGATATCCATTCATATTAATAGTGGTAGTATTTCTTCATTGAGATCAATAGTATTCAGAAAAGACCATTTTCACATCGTGGTCCATCTTAGGACTAACACTGGTTGTTAATAACACAAATTCTGCTACTTTTATGTACCAGGGCATCAGGTACCAGGTTTGTGTTATGAGTGACAGCTGTGTTTGTCCTCGACAACGCCTCTTTGAAGAGTTACCAGTCGTATTGTACTG
>NC_140277.1:16680442-16701538 GCF_964030765.1 Micromesistius poutassou
CCTTGTTCTCCCTACACGTGTCCAGTGATATCAGCATGAAGCAGGACAGAAGGACCGGCAGGCCTCTGGAGGCTGTTTGGAAACACAATGCAGTACAGATCCTCAGGGCTGCTGAGAACATCAACAGAGCAGACCAGAGCCTCAGACCCCCTCGGGGAACCCAGGGCAGACAGACAGACAGACTGACTGATCGAGAGAAAGACAGACTGACTGATGAGACAGACTGTGGTCCCAAATGACTCTGCTCTCTCTTCTGTCCACTTCCAGACAGGGAGGCAGAAGTCATCAACAAGCCCATTGTTTTCTCTCTGAACCTCTGTCACATAACAACAGGGCTCAGGGTTTTCTCAAGGGGAGATATCATGCAGACAACCTACCTGCTTGGTAGTCTTATCTTGGCATTCAATGAAATAGGGAGTTGATTTTTTTTTTTGCTGTGATTCCATGATAACTCATGTTATCATGGAATCACAGCAAAATTACTGATTCAGGATCAAACAGCCCTACTATTTTCTAGCAGAACTTTGTTTACCGAGATTTCAGCTTGTTTGCCATCAGAAATTGGTTACTGATCTAAAGTCTGATTTGTGAGACTACAAAAAATACCTACAACCCCATAACACTACAATCACATCACGTGTGGTGTACAAGAACAGCGTGGCTGCCGTGATGTGTGGCTAAAAGTGTGCAACAAAAGCGTTGTGTGCACACATATTCACACATACATGTCAACAACACGCAGAGAGAAAAGACCATATGGTGCTGAAAGGCCTCCAGAGGCATCACATGATCACACACAGACATGCTAACTCTTTAGACAGAACAAAAACCCTCCTTTCTCTGCTAGGCTGTTGTTTACCAAACGGCCCAGCCCCGGGAGTTAAGATACGGGCCCACCCCATGCTCAATGACCTCATGATTCCAGTGACCTACAGACCTACATATTGCACCAATGCTTTCAATCAGTCTTAGCTAATGTCAAGCATATTCCTAGTGTGATGCATTACATTAAACCATAGCAGAAGTAAAAGGTCCATGATTATTGGAAGAAAGAAGGGGAGGAGATGGAAGAAAAACACAGATCATGTGACCCACTCTGCTGTCTGCTACCCTGGAAATCCTGAGTTCTCGTGAGAGCACAATTTAAATTTGCTCAGCGAGTCACTCTGGGAACAAGCAATATACTCACTCCCCGATTCCCCTGGCCCAGAACATTAACCAATCACATCGGTGTATCTGATAGAGGGCCAAAAGCATTGCTGTTTTACCTCTGTTTTATCGTAGTGTTATCGAATTGCATGCAGTGATATTTTCAAATGCATGCTTGGTGCCGCCCCTCGAGTTGGGCCATTTTCATGACTCGTTGCCAGACCCTACAGCTTTCTAGATGTGGGTCTGGATTTCCAGGCTAGCTGTCTGCCTCATTGGCTGCCGAAAAAGTTGCAGAAGATATACAGTCAAATTAGGTGGTGGGGAAGATCCTTCTCTTTAAATAGAAAGATTTAAAATTAACATACAATGACCGTGACTCATGCTCCTAATAATCCTAACAGCCAACCCCAGAAAGAGTTCTTCGGCATCCAACATCCACCTGTCCAAACGATAATATCTAGTCTCAATATTAGAATGAGCACTTGCATGTTGAAATCCATAATGACACTAGCCCATGCCAAGAGAAGTATGTGCTTTCACATGAAGACAGTGATAGATATGGTATTCCTGGATGTATTTTGCGCATAGAGGATGTGTATTGAAAAATAAACCCTTGGAAAATACTATGAGGTAGACGGATGATGTGTTACACCCAGGAAAACAGATGTGAGGGTTATTGGTGGTGTTATTGTTTGACATCCACTGTGTGCGCGCCGGGGCGTGCAGCGAAGCGGTTCACAGACAGACCCACGATGTTCCATAACAAGTGGAAAGTGTTCAAATCTATATTGAAATATAGTGAAATCACTCTGTCACTCTCACTTTAGAGTGTGAAGTGATACACATGCTTTTAATGTCTCAGCTCTGCTGCCAGTGAAGTCAGAGAGCCACTACTCTGTCTATTTTTAACTACCAACTCCCTGCCACAACAACACTGGCCCGCATAGAATAAAATAAAATAGAATAGACTAGGATATAATAGAATTCAGCAACAGAATATAGAATATAGTAGAGTAGAATACAACAGAATACACATTTGGTCACAAATAGCAGGGCCTGAGCAGCAAGTAAGGTCACTTCCTAAACTTCCTATGACACAATGGCCAACAGTCGGGCCGGACAGCCTGCGGTCCACACCAACCAGCAGACCAGAGAGCTACTTAAGCACACATCCCTTTTCATATACCTGGCATACCATGGCATTAATGGCAAATAGTACCATGAAGAAGGAAATGTATATAACAGATTGACAGACAGACGTGTGATATTAGTTTCAAATCTTAAATCTTAAAGCATGTCTCCATTGTTGCAGAAGTACTTGTCTGCTAGTACTTAGATTATACTGAAAGAGCTTTGCAAATGCAATGCAAGAGAAAAAGATTACCCTAAAGATGAGGGTATGAGCTGAGTGACGGTTGTCTGCCTGCTAGCTAGCACAGCTTCTACACCCCAATGTGTTATAGGCCTACACCTATGGTTATAACTGTTACCAACTCTACCATTGGTTACCTTTAAGACAACAGTTATATTTTCAGTGTGTGAAGTTAGGAAGGGTACACCAAGATGAGAAATATTCTCCATGGTATTTATAAATCGCATGTTTATAAGGTGTGACTTACTGACAATTACTGACATGTATACTATTATTAATGACTTATATCTAATATGAACTTCCGTTAAAACAATTATTTAGGCAATAATAATGCAATTAACGATAAACAAGCTGAACCAAACTGGAAGATGCCATGTATTTGACAGGCTAGTTAGGCTACTCTTATGCATTAATGATATGCTAGAGTCGAAATGATAAGCGTCTAAGAAAAACCTTTGTTCGTGACCAGTTGTAATGCACGCTTAATAATCCACCTGGCTTTCACCAACATGCTTGATCCGTTTTGAAAGTTGTAAAATGTGCTAAGCTGATGATAGCAGAATACAACCCAAAACAAAGAGCGGATGGGGGGCACGCTACAGAGAAAACAAAGACCACTCAAACACACACGGGGCTCTGACATCGAGTCCACAGCGGATCGCGATTCAGGATGAGGGAAACATTCTGGGTTAACCTTCACAAACAACATCCGAATATGTGTGCAACCACATGCGTTAACATGTTTAAGGTTTCAAACGAGATCGCCCGCACACCGCGTCCCCTGACCGGCATCCGTGCACAGCATCACGCCTCCTGCAGCCACAATGTGGACCACTAGACCGGCTCCATGCGCACCATGTTACGATGAAGGACGGCAGGGACGACCAGTAACCGAGGACAATACGCAAAGTCAACCATTTGAAGGGAGAAGTCCCCGTTCACAAAGATGATGGGCTAGTCATGCCGCACACGACCAAGTGTGCGGCAGCAGCCTCTGAGCGGGGCAGCCAGATGGGTGGCAGACAGTGGAGTCTATCTCCTATTTGCATTGATACTAAATTGACCAAAATCACAAATCGTATGCATTCCGCGTATAATGGG
The DNA here is from genome assembly GCF_964030765.1 of Micromesistius poutassou. Lineage (NCBI taxonomy): Eukaryota > Metazoa > Chordata > Actinopteri > Gadiformes > Gadidae > Micromesistius > Micromesistius poutassou. The sequence continues at coordinate 16,684,068 of NC_140277.1, forward strand.
TGAAATAAAATATTATGGGCAGGCCCGTGATAATGGAGGGGCCATGCATGTATCATCTCAACATTTAACACATTTAATGGGCGGAGAGCAGGAACACGTCCCCAATAAGGCGGGTGTGAAGTTATCCCCGTGGTAAACACTGTAATAACCGCACCATTAGACGAGGCCCGGGCGGGTTTTTACGTGGGTTATTTATTTAAGACAGCATACGACTTAGCTCACCCGTTTCCTCCTCGGTCCCTTGTTATGGAGGCTCTTAAAGCGGTCCTCTCTGCTCCTCTGTCCTGTCCCCTCTGCTCCTCTGTCCTGTCCTCTCTGCTCCTCTGTCCTGTCCCCTCTGCTCCTCTGTCCTGTCCTCTCTGCTCCTCTGTCCTGTCCTCTGCTCCTCTCTCCTCTCCTCGGTCCCTTGTTATGGAGGCTCTTAAAGCGCTCCTCACCGCTCCTCTGTCTTTTCCTCCAGCCTGTATCCAATGGCCGTGCGCGCGCGCGCCGCTGTGCCCGGCCCAGTGAGCCCCGTGCGTGCGTCAGTCAGCTCGCGCTTTGCCTGCCCGGTTGCTCAGCAATAACGTCGCGTCTCGCGGTAGCGGTCTGGAGACTGCCCCCCCTCCTCCCCCCTCCTCCTCCTCCTCCTCCTCCTCCTGCGCCTGCGTCAACACTTCCAGCCTCACCGGAAGTAGGGAGCCGACCGAGGCGCGCGGGCTTCCTGGACCAACGGTCACGTTCCGGGGTGTCGCGGGCTGCTGCTGCCTGTTGTTGTTGTTGTTGTTGTTGTTGTTGTTGTTGTTGTTGTTGTTGTTGTTATTTAATTTGAATTAAAAAATGGTTTTATCATTGACGTTATACAAATTGAATGAACTTGAACTTAAAACACAATTCAGAGTATGTTGAAATATACATCATGTATGTTTTTATCCACTCGTCTGTCTATAATAATTGCCATGTGCACATTGCAGCAGTAAACTAATCTCGCTTCGTTTTGGTTCGTTGAACGTTTGGACCAGACCACTTCGATAAAGAGAGCACTCTTTACTACTACACCACATTTGTGAACTATGTAGAAACAGACACATTTGACGTATTTACAACACAATTATTTGAAATTCTTAATTAGTTCATTCCTGTTTTGTCCGACAGAATGAAAGGCATTCCGTCAGCGAGGAGGCGCTCGTTATTTTGTTAAAAAGGAAAACAGATGGGCGGGGTTCCAGTATTTCACTCATATCCTCCTGTGTAGAAGTGCTCCGCCCGCAGTAGACACGGCGGAGTATAAACCAGGCGCTCCCCTCGAGGAGAGGCGTGGTGGCCGGAGGCCGGGGGCGGGGCTTCCTCCTGCCCGTCCGACACACACCAGCCAACATGGACGACCCGCGGGACGTTCAAATCTTCAGAAGAAATACAACTACTAGGTCTTCAGTGTCCTCCTGTTCGGCTTTTGCTATGGAGACCAAGAGGAAGAAAATACGACAGAGCACATTCTTTCAGCAGAACGAGGTAGGCGATCGTTAGTAGCAGGTGTGTGTTGTCTCGGCTGTCAACACGGGTTATCGATGTGATCTGATGGTGCAAAGCCAATCATGGAACTGCCCTGGAGGCTGTTCAATGTGACCGTCCCAACTGCATGGTTATTTTGGTATCATTCATTTAAATAACACATATTAACAGTGAACTGTTGGATGGCCCAGATCGTTATTAAACCAACAAGTGAACCCCGCCCTCTCTCATGTCCATTCAGCCCATGGACAATACCGAGCCACCCGATAGGGGAGGGACCTTCGGCTATGTTCCTGCATTCATCCAACATCTAAAGGCATTGAAACCTGGACCTTCTGTTTGCAATTTGAACGATTGAATAACATTTGAAATGTGTACATACATGAGTTTCTCGCTCGTTCAACTAAGGTTATTTCATGGAAAAAGGATGAAAAAAATGTCCAAGTCTTCTGAATAACACTATTAGTGTTAACAGATAGTAGAGGATTCATTTGTTGTAGCTACAGACGAAGAATATCTAAGAAACAGCAGCAAATGAACGTGTACATGGACACAGTTTATTATATGGCTCTGGTTCGCTTATGTAGCCTGCATTACAATAGGACGGATGATGTCCACAGGTTCTCATCGTCCAACATGTGTTCTTGTCTTCTTGTCTTTTCTTTCCATCTATACTATTTCTAGGCCGTTTGTATATATCTCCCTCACGGTTAATATTCGAACAACACTTTCTAAATCACACAATCTTTCACTCATCATTTAAATTCATCGACCTGTCGACCCGTCAAACAGATCCGATAGCATTGTTGAACTCTGTGTTTTGATGTTATGCGGTAGGACTCCAACATCCAGGGCAAGCTGGACTTTGAGCTGCGGATGCGTGACGGGGCCTACAAGCTGTTGCTGGCCTGCAGCAAGAGGGAGCAGGTCCTCAATGCCTCCAAGAGCCTGCTGACCTCCAACGCCCGCGTCCGCGCCTACCTCGCTCAGCTGCAGAAGAAGAAGGAGGAGGAGGAGGAGGAGGAGGAGGAGGAGGGCCTGATGGGAGCCACCAGGAGGTTGGTTAGGAGGGGAACCCGGTCTCTAGGCCAGGTCCGGCCAGCCCTAACCCCCTGCTTCTTAAGGACATGTATCTGAACCAACTGTACGCATAGGATATAGTAGTAGTTGAATTATAATAGACCTAAAAATAGAAATGGGATGGCATGGAATTTCGGAAACTGCAAAATATTCAGATTTTCTGTGGCTGATGCTAGTATACAGTTTAGTATCTGACAATCCGTATTGTAAGAGCAATTCGACAAAACATAAAATCAATCAAACAAAGGAAAGTTCAAATCGAAAACAAGATTATCTAAACTCTAAAGAACTGAAACTAATATTTGAGATGCCGGTTTGGATGTGATGGGAATGTTTTGATTGACAACCTTGTCTGCAACTGGCTAAAAGTGAATCCTTTCTTTCAGTCTTGCAGATCCAATGTCAGATAACCGTGTGCCCTGTGCTGGGAAGGTGGCTATCGCTGGTAAGAATTATTACGATGTGTCTCCAAGTGGTTATGTTATCTGTAAACAAAGCTTCAATAACAATTATTCTCTGCCTCAGATACAATAGACACATTTCAGTTCACACTTTGCTTCACCTTTCAGGGCTGCGTATTCCGTTGATGTGGAAAGATTCAGACCACTTCAATAACAGAGGAAGTAGGTGTTGGTTTTATTTTTTTGGTCCTATAGAAATTGAGCTGGCTTTGGGTTTCCTCAGCGAACAGAGATGTGGTTGTGTTATGGACGGGATCCCTTGTGTCCCCCAGGCTCTCGCCGGGTGGCTGTGTTCTGTGTGATGCAGATCGGTTTCGAGGTGTTCGACACGGAGATGGTGGTGGTCGACCGGTCGGCCACGGACGTCTGCTTCGAGGGAGTCACCGTCTTGTCAGTGTCTTTAGCACTTACTCTATAATATATTAATTAGGATCCAACTTAATACAAGATTCATATTTCTATTCCAGCTAGAAGGCACAATAGGCACTTTTGTTGTTGATGAAGATATGTTGTAGACTTTAATTGCAGGTGTTTTAGAAATATTGCTTTATACCTCTATGCATTCTTGAGTGTGTCTACTTTCGGATTTGTAGCATAATTTAATCAATGGAAAAACCATGCCATTATATATTTTTTAGATACTGTATTTTTTGTAATTGCAGTTATATTACCTTTCAGCAACGAGGCAGTACCCCAGTTTGAACTGAAGGTGGAGCTGTGGAGCTGCGCGGTGGAGGACGACAACACAACTCTCGCAAACACGCCAAAGAAACTGGCCAAGAAGCTGCGCAACTCGATGGGAAAGGCTTCTGGGAAAAAATTCTGCCCTCTCCTGGACAGTTCTGACCCTGGCAGCTTCCTACATTCGCATCCAATACCCCCGTAGGTGGAATACCTGCTCCTAATAACAACATCTGACAAATGGGGTCTCAGATGAGTGGTTATTGTTTAATACAGACATTGCTCTTGACAGTACTAATCCATCCTGTGTGTGTGTGTGTGTGTGTGTGTGTGTGTGTGTGTGTGTGTGTGTGTGTGTGTGTGTGTGTGTGTGTGTGTGTGTGTGTGTGTGTGTGTGTGTGTGTGTGTGTGTGTGTGTGTGCGCGCGCCTCTCAGTGGGACTAAGTACAGCCTGCTGGCCTACACCACCTTGTGTCTGTCTGAGGCCGAGGGCAGCTTTCAGTCCCACTCGCTGGTGGTGCTGCAGGACGGTGAGGAGCAAAGCATGAAATCACCATAACACTGAACACAACCAACACTATCTCTGGAGCGACTGCTGCTTTGGCACAGATGTTTCAATAAATAATTCAATATTGACTAGAATATTTAAATGATTAAAAGCAGGAGTCGTACCCAAGATGCTGGATCCATTGTAGTTTTTCGCATATTTTATGTTTGATAACTTATTTATTATCCGTCTGCTAGTGATATCAACGGTGTGTTGTAACTTTTCATAATAGTTACTGTAATTTCATTCCCTTGAATGCTTACTGTTACTTGACAAATAATTAGTATATAGTGATGTCATTTTGCTAAAGATATACCACCCACATTCACAGCTGATTGGTCCTCGTGGCTGCCACTCTATGGGAACCTCTGCTGTCGATTGGTTGCTCAGCCTCACTGTATGACACAGGCCACTATGAGTGGATACCTCAACCAACGGGTAAGATGATGACTTCATTCACGCATCGCAAGAGGGTTGCGGACCCTCCTTGCGTCCACTGAAAGGGCCTGGCGTGCCCCTCCCAAAAATTGTAACCTTCCGTCGAGGCGACGCAGCAGCAAGGGCTGTGATTGGTCCGCTCACTAACACCCGGCACAGAACCAACACAGGTTCACGACGAGTGCGTCGAAGCGTCTGCGTGGTCGTTGCGTTGCGCGAACGTGGAACCATAATCAGTCCTTAACGGCTTTAGCACACCCAAAATCTGTCAATAGCTATAAAAAAAACGAACTAACCTGTAAACAAACAACATATTTATGAAATTAAAGTGGCCCATGATTATATTTTCAATATGTTCTGAAATAACCTTTTGTTTTGGTCATGCCTAATGAAAAATGTATAAGTGATTATCTTTAGGTATGTAATGGTGGTTGGTCTAAGATTTAGCATACTTGAATTAATTCATTTGAACTAAAACAATACAAAGACAATGTTGTTAAATGAAACAAAATGGTGCATTGGAGCCATTCTGATGTTAACGTGTTGTTGATGGGGTTCTTGCAGCAGAGCGTGGAGGGGATGGTGCGCTGCTGCAGCATGTACTGTGTGCTCAGCGCCGGCTCTCTCCACTGCTACTTCACCCCGGAGGAAATCACCGCCAAAGTAGCGCCTTCCCAGCAAATAGCTGTCAATAAGGTGGGTGGTGAAGTCTTTCACCAGGAGCCTCTTATCTCTATCTGTTTTCATTGAAGTTTCCCGACTGAATTCACATTTTTCCATTTTCCAATATATGTAATCACCTGAACGTTATAAGAATGCCTTTTTTTATTATCATCATATTATCCGTTGTATTTAATTAAAACCTTAATTAAACCCTCAAACTAAGATACCCTTCAATAGCGGTAACACCAGAGAACCATTACACAGCTTCTCATTTAGACATGGGTTTTTTATCTCCTCTATTGTGTTAGTTAATTTGGGTTTGGTTTCTGAAATTAGTATTGCCCCCTTTAGATCTCATCAAAGCGCTTATAATGTAATAGGGGAACGACAAAACTCATTTCAAGTTGTTATTGTTATCGGTAATAGTTTACAAACTTGGACGCCGCCAAAACACATTTTCATAAACAATGATCCGTTTATGAACCACAATAATAAAACATCAGCCGTGTGTTGAAAGGCGTTTTCTCATCGAGTGTCCCGCTACGTTATCACGAACACAGAGCACGCGCATCCGCGTGACGGAGAAGGACTCGTCGGGTCGGAGGTCCAACAGTCTGACCGTCGTCAACCCCTCGCCGGGGGGCGACGAGTCGGTCCTCTTCACCACGGAGGGCCGGGAGGAGCTGGAGGACTGGGTCGACGCCTTCCACCAACACTTCTACGACCAGAGTGAGTCACTGGTCGGGGGCCGCACCCGGACGCCCGCTGTGACGGCGCTCAGGGCCGGTCCTGAGCAGCGGTCGTCTGCCTCGTTGTTTGTGTGTTCACTGAAAGATTACAGATTGGTAAATATTACTGCATGTCGATGTTATTACGACATGCAGTTATGCATGTCGTAATAACATGACACACTAGCACATGTACAAATGCAGGGGTGTGACTGCAGGATTTGTTCAGATTACGATGTCGGGCAAGATGCCAGGATGCCGGTCGTCCTAAAGCTGGTTTGACTTTTCCATTTGCCGTACGAGTGTATTCTATTATCATGACTCTGTAAACATGCGCCCCTCAGGCGCGGCACTAGTGCTGTTTAGCAGCAGATAAGTGAAGGGGGCGTCTGGCAGGGGTTCATTGCCCTGCAGAAGGTTCACGCTGTGCGTCTCTCTGTCCCGGGCGGTGTGCGGCGGCGCTGCGGAGCAGGCCAGTGGCTGCACTGTTGTGACCGGCTGATGGAGATGGAGGCGGAGACCGCGCCCAAACCAGCGCTCTTCCTCACCAAGCAGGCGGACTCTGTCTACAACGACCTCAGTGAGTGGGGAACCAGTGGCTCACTAAGCTCCACCAGTGACTGACTGACTGACTGACTGACTGACTGACAACATTGATGGCAGTTTATTGCCAAGTATTATCGTGTTGTGAAATGCTCTTAGAGCTGTTTTAATATCCTTGATTTAGTTCAACTGTAATGAAAGGATACGCTTCCCTGTGTTTTTGGCACAACGTTTCAAGGTGATCCTAATGAAGTAAATGTTCTGGATATGTATTTGGACTCTTTCCAGGTATAAACTCGCCCCGCAAGTTTGAGAGCGTCACAGACATCATCCACAGCCAGATCGAGAGGTCAGACGGCCGCTTTCTCATTGGTCAGGAGGAGGAGGAGGAAAGGGGAGCCCCTGATTGGTCGACCCTATTCGACGGGTCCCGCCCCGTGGTGGTTCAGAAGAACGTCATGTCCCCCGGCAAAAGCTCCACCCCCTTCACCAGCCCCGCCCCTGGCGCCGGCTCCGCCCCCAACAGCACCAAGAAGCGCCGGGCCCCTCCCCCTCCCTCGCCCTGCGACCCCTCCCCCGCCCGCCCGGCCCGCCCCCCCCTCCCCGCCTCCATCCGGCCCCCCCTCCCCGCCCGCCCCGCCCGCCCTCCCCCGTCGGCCCCCAGCAGCCAGAAGGAGAACGCCGCGGCGCAGCGCCCCGCCCCCAGGTCCAGGACGGGCCGGCCGTCGCTGGACGCCAAGTTCTCCGCCATCATCCAGCAGCTGCAGAGGAGCCACCCCGCGGGGGGGGCCCCCGCCGGGCCCCTGAGTCGGAAGAACGCCCCCCTGGGACACCTCGACGTGCAGCCCCGCGGCACCGGCCACCCCCGCGACGCCCGGGCCCCCGACGCCGGAGACGAGCCGCGGCCCGGGCCCCTGACGGGGGACCTCGGGCTGGGCCCCGGGTCGGCCCCCAGGAGCAAAGCCAGGAAGTCTTTCCGTGAGAAGATGAACCCCAAGGCCTGGTGAGGTGGACCAGCGGACCAGCGCCGGCCCCCTGGTCTGGTGAGGTGGACCAGCGGACCAGCGCCAGCCCCCTGGTCTGGTGAGGTGGACCAGCGGACCAGCGCCGGCCCCCTGGTCTGGTGAGGTGGACCAGTGGACCAGCGCCAGCCCCCTGGTCTGGTGAGGTGGACCAGCGGACCAGCGCCGGCCCCCTGGTCTGGTGAGGTGGACCAGCGGACCAGCGCCGGCCCCCTGGTCTGGTGAGGTGGACCAGTGGACCAGCGCCGGCCCCCTGGTCTGGTGAGGTGGACCAGCGGACCAGCGCCGGCCCCCTGGTCTGGTGAGGTGGACCAGCGGACCAGCGCCGGCCCCCTGGTCTGGTGAGGTGGACCAGCGGACCAGCGCCGGCCCCCTGGTCTGGTGAGGTGGACCAGTGGACCAGCGCCCGCCCTGGTCTGGTGCTCTCCTGTTTATGTAGCTAGCACTCTATCATAATTATAATCGTTATAATTATAATTACAGTGGGTTATTATAATCCATTATGCTGCACAGTTACCTACTGTGTGCATTAAATTACAATTTTGATTATTTTATTGTAATTGACTGATACACATTTCCTGTTATGGCTTTTTAATCACATCTTTAACCAGACTAAAAATAACTAACTAGAGAAACTAGATTGGTTGGACTAAAAATCGATTAAAATAAACCAATATAGGCAGAGGCCTTCATTGCACACGGTCGGAGGGCTCGTACGCCAGTAAGCACATTTTCCACATCAATCGTCTCCCACACAAATGGAGATGATTAATGTGTCTCATCTCTGCCTCTTGGCACCTCGCTGTAGTGCAGCGTTTCCATTCAAATCTGTCTATTAATGGATCATTTGCTTTGAAACACTAACGTAACTGTGACTATGTCATTACCTCTGCAAATGTGTATTTGTTGCAAATCTGTTATGTGAATCGTTGGCTGATTTTGTTCTTAGTTTTTTTTGTAATAATATTCTCGAGTTGTTGTTGTTGTTGTTGTTTTATAATGTTGACCATGAATTCCAATAACCTTAATGCAACACAAGGCATCTCTATTAGCCAGTATGATGAAAACATCTTGTAATATCTTGGAACATTTTGAACCACTCAATATTTCAACCACTTAACTCTCTGCTGCCTGTCATGGCAGATGGCCAGGAGCAGGGGATGTCCTGATTGGCTGAGAAAAGAGAAAAAAAGAAAAGCCTAAACGGAGTAAAATATTAAAACCACCTGCTCCTAATCTTGGAAAAAGGAAGACAGAAGAGAAGCCCATTTTGAAATCCTCCATGATTGAATCGTTGTGTTTTGGCTTCTTTGAAACTACTAAAATACTGAACGCACAAAATGGTTGCAGCTCGATCTAATAACATTAAGGTTTGATTGTTTGTTTTCTTGATCGTATTTTGTAGATTGTTCTCCATGTTGTAAACACTGACTTTACACAATGGTATAATCAAAATCTATTTTAGAAGACTGTATATGGAGGCTACACACCCCAGTGTCAGATATCATTATTGGATGGTGATAAGTACTCCCTTTAACTCCTGTGTTTATAAGTAGATCATAAAGTCGGGGTAATTGCTCGGGTGCCCTTCTCAAGCAGCTGGATGCATTTGTTTTCATGACCATAGGCATAATAGTTGTAATGCGCTTCTTTTTAACCATCTTTTCTAATATCGTCATTGTGGGCATTTCAAAAGATGGACTGTAATGTTTTGCTGCAATATCAATAAATGCAGCTTTTTATAGTGGAGAGAGAGAGAGACCCTCGTTGAATATTTCTTCCAGTTAATTTAGGATGTACTCCATGTTTTTGCACTTTTAATTAGGCCTGGTGCCTCTTGATGCATTGCAGTGCTCAGGGCTCAATTTCCCAGATAATACGCATGAAGAGAGATTACTGAGTAGTCCTTTTTTTCCTTTCAAAATGAAATTCCTCAATATATTAAGTACATCATCTATTGAGGCAACAACAGCCTTCTCTATTCTACCGTCTCCATCCTTAACCGCATCAAGTAATTATAGATCGACATCAGAAAGTCCTAGCAGCCATGGAGGTAGAGCGTACAACCATGAGGCTGTATTTGTTTTCCTAACACTCCATGGCTAAAGCCTCCTTCCCTCACACCCATCCACCCAGAGCTTTCTAAGAATACCGTGTCAGATGTATTCGCCCTCACCCTATATTAGCATTCAGTGAATTGCTGCTAGTGTGCCCTTAAACAAATGTCAGGCCTAGTTAATCCAGAGAGTCGAGTGTGGGACTCAACCTATGAACAAGTCGGAGCTTTGTCCTTGGAGCGTCCACCCCACTGCCAATACAACATTCTTAAATCACATTTCAGCATCAATCACCCCCAGTTAACGATCATGCTAAGCAGGCTCACAGCCCAACATGAGAGCTGCTCACGGGCCTGAGCTGTGAGGCCCTGCCCAGGGTTGAGATGTCCATGTGCGCCGTCATGAGATTTAAATGGAGATTTATGTCTGCTTGAACCCCTCTCTTGCCACTTGCGGCTATATTTCTTTATCTTACCCTCCATTAAAATGTTATTATTGCAGATCTGTGAGTTGGAAGAGGAGGGCTGGCGAGTCTGGCCTTATTTTATGCTGAGTTTGTTTGCTGAATATCTTTTTCATGGGGCGGGTTTAAGGGAAGTGGAGGAGGGTAATAAAAGTCAGAGTACAGCTTTTATTGCTGCTCAGCGCGTTCACACACTCAGACCCGCACACATACCGCAATCGAGGTCCATGCGCCGGGAGATTTTTCTACTGCAGCAAATACTAGAGAGGGTTAGCTGGCCTTTTGCCCAGAAAGGGCCTGCTGTGAAGATTACAGCAGAGCAGATTCTCAGAGCCACATAATGGAATTACAATAATAAATCCCCATTCGCGCTGCGTTTGGTTAGGAACAAAGAAAGAACATTGAATAAACAATCTTAGTTTTTTTTTAACAAATAGTCGAAGACAAACACGCCAACAGTGAGGAATTTATCTCTCTGATTCAATCGGAGCGGAAGACAACATAATATCACCAACCCAGGAACCATAGATAGTAAAATATTTTAATTAAATATACAGGAGGTTGTATAATACAAAATGTTTCATTTATTCTCTTTTTTTCCTCTTGCCAGCTGGGTGATTGGTAAACAGATGGCCATCGTATCAAAAGAACAACACGTTTAGGATGAACGTCAATGAAACGGAGAGAGTGAAATAGAGCACAAACGAAAGATAGACATTATCTTATAGTTCTTCAAATGTAGTGTTGGTTTGAATCTAAACACGTTCACGTGTGACCTTGAAACTCAGCATACAAAGACACACAACTACATTGTGCGACCAACTTTTTATACTATCTTTGAGCTATTTACAGAGTATAGCAGTTTATATGAGAACAACCACGCAATTATATCTACAGTGCTATTTACACTGAACGTAAGACAAGAGCGAGTGTGTTGCCATGGTTCTGATCCCCGATGGAGGCTTTGTACAGGGGCGGCTCGCCGGCACGCAGTGGATGCTGGCTCAAGCCTACGCACGATAACGTACAGTATGATCCAGTACTTCATCAGAACTGTGTTTAAGCATTATCCGTAAAAACCTTGACACACAAATGGTAATAGTGTTATTTGTATCCCCCCCCCCCCCCACCCTAAACCCACCTCTTACTTTGAAACACTAGACATGTTAACGCTGTATTTGAGCTGTCCCAGATTTCCATTAACAGAAGTTATAGTGGCTGTAAAAGCCAAAACAGGTGTTGTCTCTTCACCTCTGGCTACACAGCGCAGGAGGAATTCTTTATGGAGCTCTGGTACCTTTTGATCATTGCCAGAAAAACACGCCGGCTACACCTCTCCAAAGTCACACAACACAAGGCTCGGGAAATGTCAAATATTTGTTAATCTTTTCAAGTATTCTTTGATGATTGATAGCCTAAGACAACTAACAGCCGTAAAAGCAAACAATTGCTAGTAAGAAAAACTGTTGATTTGAAAAGAAAGATTAATACTACTTTTCTCTTTCTCTTATGCCTGTTGTATATGTATGTGTGTGTGTGTGTGTGTGTGTGTGTGTGTGCGTGTGCGTGTGCGTGTGTGCGTGTGTGTGTGCGTGTGTGTGTGTGTGTGCATGCCCGTGCTGCTTTACAGTCAACACTGATAGTAAGAATGATACTCTTAAATTGCTACTCTTTAAGATGGACCTTAATTGTCGTGCTAACTCTAAAACTAAGATTGCGAAGGCACAGGTATACGCAAAGCAACAGAGTTCACTGCCAACATTCCTATTCAAATCAATATGGGAGCCTATTTGAAAACAGAAAACTAAAATAAAAAAATAAGTTGATTTGAGGTGAGCATTCCATAATGCTAGTAAGAAAGAACAAAACAAGTTGCTACAAGTCCACTAATTACAGAGAGCTCGGATCATTCTACTTCCAAACAATTTTTTAAATGATTGCAATGATAAAAAAAATAAAACATTAACTTGTGATTGGTCAATAGATTAAATAAAGTAACTATTCTGCGTTTCTAATTATTCTGACATAATTCCTTAATAAAAACCTGAATTGAGTTGAAGTTGAGTTTACAGTACATGCATGAATACTTAAGCACCTCAAACTGCTACCATGAGTCCAATATTGGTCTTTGCGCGGTTTGCAAAAGAGCAACATCAGCCCTGCCTTCAGAGAGAGACCAGAACATGTGCTGTAGCAAAAAAAACAAAAAAAACAGGCAACAATTTTCAGCGTGGAGACATGTAAACAAATGCAACCGCCACCCTATGGCTGAAGTGTGCCATTACACACAACAGCTGGATGGAAAGCACCCCTACATGTTAGAGGTGCAGGCTTTATCGAGCGCCCTGGTTCCTCTTTTGAATGTGTTTGTTTAGTATTTCAGCAATAAATGTATGCCATTCTCAGACACAGTAAACAAATGGCTTCTCCCGCCCCCCCCCCCCCCCCCCCTTCAGAGGTGGAGAGCGCCAACCTGACAGGCGGTGACTGAGGTTGACTGATTTGACTGATTTGTGAGCACATACACAATACACACCAGCGTTGTGCAAATAAAGGATACAACCATAACATTAGAAACAATAAAATACAGTGAGTGGTAATGAAATCATAACAGTGCAAAAGTAAATAATACATTGAATAAAAAGAAGTGGAATTTGAGTCAGTTTGAGCGGCGTTTCATTGTCAGTGTTTGCATTCCGACTTAAGACAAGCCTTCTCCCAGAGAACCAGAATAAACAACAGAAGAGTCTGAATGGATGAGTCACGTTACGGGCGGGAGGGACGGGGCGAGGAGAGGAGGAAGAGGAAGCAAAAAGAAAACATAGGACATTGTTTATTTCTTTTCTTACTCTCGAAGTGGTCTCTCTCCTCCCGGTTTGCTCCTCCCCCTCCTCCTCTCCCCCCTCCGCCCTGCCTGCGTCTCCCCCCCCTCCCCCCCCTCACAGTCTGGTGCTGGGATGCACCGAGGAGAGCTGTGGCGGGGGCAGCGTGGACAGAGGGTAGAGGTGGTGCAGCAGGTCCCCGTACAGCGCTGCGCCGCCCGGGTGCCGGTAGAAGTGGTGCGGGCTGGGCCCCGTGGCCAGCAGCTGCCGGTGGAACAGCATGGAGTGGAAGGCCATGGGGGGCACCAGCGGGGACACGGCCGTCTGGCTCTTCAGGTACTGCAGCCCCGGGTGGTGGTGGTGGTGGTGGTGGTGGTGCTGCTGCGGGTGGTGCTGCTGCTGCTGCTGCTGCTGCTGATGGTGCAGGCCGTCCTGGGGCCGCGCCGACACGTACATGCCCGGGTAGAGCGGCGAGGGGTAGGCGGTGGCCGGGTGGCCCTCGGGGAGGTGCTGGGTGTTGAGGTGCGCGGCAGCGTGCGCCGGCTCGGCGGGCTTCAGGTCCTCGGGGTCGCCCCGGCGCAGCGAGCCGGCCGGGTGCATGGGCGTCACCACGCGCACCTTCCTGTCCGGCGCGCCCTCGTTCTCCGCCTCGCCCAGGCTCCGCTTGCAGGGGGGCCGGCAGGGGCTGGCGTGGGGAGCGTCCGGCGAGGCCTTGCCCCCGCCGCCGCCGCCACCGCCACCGCCGCCCCCGCCGGGGAAGCCCGGGGGCGAGGGGTCCGGGGAGCCGCCCGGCGGTTTGGGAGACGAGACGCTCATGGGGGGGACCCGGCACGCCTTGGGGTGGGAGTCCAGCCCGCCCTGGTGCATGACGGGATACTGAAGGCCGCAGAAGGGCGGGGGTTTGGAGAAGGAGGACAGCCTCTGGGAGAGGGGCTTGGCGATGGTGAAGTCCCGGGGCTGGTCGTCGGCGTGGCGCCCGTCGCCGTGCTGAGTCTGAGTCCGGTCCCCGTAGTGCGACCGGAAGGCCAGGCCCTCGCACTCCAGGCCCACGCCACCCACGCCGCCGCCCGCGCCGCCGCCGCACACAAAGCCCTCGCGGCCCTCGCCGCCACTGCCGTCGCGGACGTAACGCCCCGCCCTCTTCTCGCCTTCGGAGAAGTCGGCCATCCGGTCGTGGCTCAGGCAGTTCTCCGTCTGGCGGTAGAGGCTGTGGAGGTGCGGCGACGAGTAGCAGTCGGCCGCGTAGCCGGGGTTGTGCGGCGCCGGCGCCGGCAGCGGCGCCAGCGCCAGCGGCCGCTTCTCCCCGGGCTTCTCCGCCCCGTTCTGGGCGGGGGGCTGGGGCAGGTAGGGCTGCCAGGGCGGGGGGGAGACCTGCGGCTGGAGGTGGTGGTTGGTCCGGCAGGCGTAGCTCCCCGACAGCTCCCCCAGAGGGTTCCTCTCGGCCGGGTCGCCGCCGCCGCCGCCACCCGCCGCCGCCGAGTGCGGGGGCTTGGAGCTCTGGGCGTGCTGGATGACCGAGGGCCTGAAGACGGTGGCCACCTCCGGGGGGACGTCGCTCACGCGGGGGGCGTGGGTGACGTCCCCCGGCCTCACGCCGCCCGCCTCCCCCCCGCCGGCGCCGGCCCCCCTCCTCTCCCGCTCGCGCTCGCTGGTGGGGAACGAGGGAGGGGGGAGAGGAGGGGGGGCCAGCGCCGGCGGCGGGGGCGGCGGCACCGAGGGCGGGCCGTAGGAGAAGGGGCTGGCGTTGTCGCACACCTGCGAGAGGAGCTTCTTCTTGGCCAGGGGGGACATCACGCCCTGGCCCGCGCTGCAGTAGGCCGTGAGCTGCGGGGGCGACAGGTGCAGCCCGTTCCTGGGCACCCCCCCGTAGTCTCTTTTCTCCGGCAGGCAGTCGGGGCCCGAGGCGTCCCCGGATTGTCTGTCCGCCGCCGGCTGCTTGAACATGGGTAGCACCTTGCCCACCCTGCCCCCGTGGCCCTCAGCCCCCCCGTCCCGCGTCGTCCCCCCCCTGGCCGCGGGCTCCGGCAGCCCGGCCAGGACGGCGCCTTTGCTGGGGTGGTCCCAGCGGTGGTGGTGGGCGGCGGCCGGGTACGGCGGGGAGTTGAGCGCGGGCCGGCCGGCCTCAGCGGGCCGCGGTTCGGAGGGGGGCTTCTCGTGGAGGAAGGCGGGCGGGGGGCTGGACGGTCTGCGCAGGGGGGGGGTGGCGCCGGCGTCGATGCCGCCGGCGGCAGAGCGGACGCCCCTGCACTCGCCGCTCTCCTTGAAGGACGGGGCGGCGCGGCGGGGGGCGGCCCCGCCGGCCGCCAGGGACTCCTCCTTCTTCAGGATGAAGTGTAGCTCCTCCTCCTCCATGGCGGCCGGGTCTTCTTTCAGAGGCCCCGCCTCCGGCCTGGCGCCCGCCGGCGTCGCGCCGCTCTCGTGGGGAGAACAACCGGCGTTAGGAGGAGACGACGGTGATGAGATAATGACAAAGCATGAAGAATGAAAAGAGATGTAAAGGAATGACAAAATCACTCCCCAAAAAAATACCCAGACTGCACAAAAAAAGATTCCCCTGGGGATGGAGGGCGGGGCGGCACTGACCTGTAACTTCTCCTTGCATTTCTCCGCCTCGCCCTCCTTCGCCCTCTTGTCCCGCCCCTGCTTGGGATTATGGGAGCCTTTGGACTTCTTGGCCCCGGAGCCCTTGGCCCTCGCCGCCGCTGCCGCCTTGTCCTGGCCGCCCTCCTGCTTCTTGGCTTTGACCAGGGGCAGTGGAGCGTCTGATTGGCCCTTCAAGTTCCTCTCGTAAGGCAGCAGGAGCCTGTTGAGGAGACAAGGAGGAGCTCAGAGCCTGCTCGGTGTTGATTTGTTTCACAGGAGGGCAAAGAGGGCGTGAAGGATAAGATCTCCTGTTTTAATAACAACAGGCACAGAAAGAAAGAATAACAATAAGCCCCCCTGCTCTGCTCGGAGTCAGACGCCTGTGATGTACGCAAATATGGAGGCTCGCCGCTATCCTCCTTAATACCCGTCGTACATTAGCTGCCTTTTTCTTTTTAATCTCACTGGTTTAGGGAAATCCACATTCAGGTGGATAGGTTATTGTGTGTGCGTATGTGTGTGTGTGTGTGTGTGTGTGTGTGTGTGTGTGTGTGTGTGTGTGTGTGTGTGTGTGTGTGTGTGTGTGCACCCTCAAGCATTGGAGGCAGGCTTCCTCCTCCGCATTCATACGAGTCAGAAAGCGAGCAGTCACATGACCAGAGGTCAGAGGGCGGCGGGGGGCGCGGCCCTGGTGGGGCTTGAAGCCTTCCTCAGATGTACTCTTGAATCCTGTGCATGAGTTCTGATCTAATCTTCCGATGTGATTAATCATGTCGGACCACAGAAACAGTTACAGTGAGACAGCTGGCGTCCCGGCCTTGTTTTGAACACGCTGCGCATTTGAAGTGACTGATTACTGCGGCGCTATGTTCTGACTTAATCAAAGCGGCGCTCGCTGACATTTTTATGGAAAAACCGCCGCTCTCGAGAGGTGAGCGAGGGCGGGGGGGTTTCACCGCACGTGGCATTTTATTTTTTTCTATGTTTCCGTCAGCCTTTCATATCAGATGTCGTAACTAATGGGAGTTTTATGATGTGAAAAGCAAGTTTTTTTTCTAAGCTATGAGAGTAAAACACTATAATTTTGAAAGTAATAGGGAAAGCTGTCGCCGGTCCAAACAGCAGATGGAAATAGTCACGGGCCGAGAAACTAAGAACATGGAGGAGAAAAACCAGCGGCTTTCAAGAAAACAAGAATAACATTTCAACGCTTAACACATTTCTCAAGATGAACGCCACAGCATGACTCTCTCAATCAGCGGCGATGGAATGAATACGGTTTTTCCTTTAAGTGCCCATTAAAGCTCTCTTTTGATTCCTTTTAAGGAACAAACACAATAAGACAAACAATGAATCACGGGTACTTTTGCCTTTTTCTTCACAAGGAAAAAAAGAGAAAAAGAAGAAAAAATCCTCACTGAGTTCAAGAGGCTCTGTGGGATTTTTCTGTTATTTTTTCCTCGGAACAAAAGTGCTGGCAGGCAAAGCGGTGAAACTACATTTCATACAGCTGCCCCGGCCCCCAGGCCTCGGGCCAAGAAAGGAAATGTACTATTAAATGTGACTTAAGTTATTGGAGAGAGGCAGAGCCCAGCCATAGTAAAAAGAGAAGGAAGGAATGAAAGAGAAAGGGGGGGGAGAGAGAGGGAACAACAGAGAGTGCATAACACAAACATTGAGGGAGGACAGAAAAAATGTTTGGCATAAAATAGAGGAATGAATTCTAAATCTGTCTGTAAGGCTGTAAGGCTGTATGTTACCGAAACGCTGCAGTATTATTATGTTTAAGAGTGACTATATAGAATATAGTGGCTGTATATATATATATATATATATATATATATATATATATACACAGCCACTATATTATATATATATATATATATATATAT
>NC_140277.1:16701738-16711738 GCF_964030765.1 Micromesistius poutassou
GGGGAGGTGTGTGCATGTGTGTGTGTGTGTGTGTGTGTGTGTGTGTGTGTGTGCGTGTGTGTGTGTGTGTGTGTGTGTGTGTGTGTGTGCGTGCATGCGTGCGTGCGTGCGTGCGTGCATGCGTGCGTGTGTGTGTGTGTGCGTGTGTGCATGTGTGTGTGTGCGTGTGTGTGTTTGTGTCAGTGGGGGGGGGGGGGGGGGGGGGGGGGAGAGGGGGACGCCTTTGGGAAACAAACACACACACACTTGAGCGCACCCCACAAACAGCCTCATTCATCATGCAGAGAGAAGGCCTGTGTTTGTGTTTGCTGAGTTAATACAATGAAGCTAATTGCCCTGCGAGCAGCAGCCCAAACACCACGACTCAGCTAAAAGTCTCCCCTCCGATGGAGACCTGCGCTCTCGCTCTCTATCTCTCTCTCTCTCGCTCTCACCCTCTCTCTTTTTACCCTCACTTGCTATCTCTCTTATCTCTTTCCCTCCTCTCTCTCCCCTCTCCTCTCTCGAACTTTCTCACAATTCTCTCCCTCACAAAGGTATCGCTTTCTCTCTGTTTGCATCCCTCCCTCACTTCCCCTCATTCTCTATGCTCTCTCTCTCTCTCTCTCTCTCTCTCTCTCTCTCTCTCTCTCTCTCTCTCTCTCTCCCTCTCCCTCTCCCTCTCCCTCCCTCCCTCCACCAGCCTGATAGCCACACTGCAGTGTCTGGATATTATTGCTTTGTATTGATTCAGCATTATTTCTCTCTCAGCGTCTCCCCCGCTGGCCTGAGAGGGAAAAGGCCAGGCCAGCAGTGGTCACACATCAGCGCTCTCCCCCTGCATATCTACCTCTGGCCAGCTCCAGGTCCCCCGCCCCCCTACCTGCCCCCCTACCTGCCTTAGTGAGGAGCTGGATCCTGCCTCCACATCTGGCTCTACAAGGCACATCTAGGCCCCACGGACACTGCATGTGTGGTGCGCTTGTTATGAATCCCGCCAGGCTTTGGGACCGCCGTCAGTGACGGTCCAGGAGCGAGATACACAAGAAAGAATTTGCCAGCTGTCAATTCATACAAAATATGTATTTTCTTCTTTTTTTTTTTTTTTTTTGACGTGGTGTGAATATCCTCAGTGGTGAATGAAGATGAAGAATTTACAGACATGGGCTTTTTAGGATAATGCCGGGGTTGTAGAAACACAAAATGAGCACCGGGAGAAATGCACACGGTGCAGAAACATTGGCAGGATACGGACAGACGACATGAGCTAAACCCGCCCTGCCTCGGACCGCGGCAGAAAGACCTCGCAGCGCATTTGCATAATCAGTCATAATTCCATCTCATGAAAAATAAATAGAGACAGAAAACAGCCGGGACATAAAATAAAATTGCTTTCAAGCTGCCCCCTCTTCCCCCTGCCCCCCTTTTTTTATTATTATTTATTAATATTGACGTTATTCTATCTGCTTACATGCAATATACTGTAGTAGCAACCCAAGTCCTGTCAAATGGTATTGCTTGGAAATTGCTTCCTCACTGACAGGTAAGTGCCTGTGTACGCACACGCACGCACGCACACACACACACACACACACACACACGCACACACACACACACACACACACACACACACACACACACGGCTTAGCAGCAGTATGCAGTCCTACAGGGACGGCATGCTTTATGAGTGACTGGTTATCTTCTGCTACAATAAGATCATATTTTACCATTTGTTTAACCTTGGGACTGATGTTCAAACCTGTGTGTGTGTGTGTGTGTGTGTGTGTGTGTGTGTGTGTGTGTGTGTGTGGTGCATGTGTGCGTGCGCGTGCATGAGTGTGTGTGGTGCATGTGAATGCGTGTGTGTGCATGTGTGTGTGTGTGTGGTGCATTGTGTGCATTTCAGCATATTTCCCTGGTCCCCCCAGGACGGTATCCATATGTTTGCTTTGGTTCAGTAAAACCATGTGAGTGATGATGGTTATGCGGAGGTTCAGAAATGCTGCAGTGTCTGACTGACTGATTAGATGAATACATTAGGGGGAACGCATCTCATGTCCTAGTACTTCATATTATTGCAAATGTTCTATAAATAATAGATAATATGAGCCGTCTAATCTATTATATATATATATATATATGTATTTCATTTTAATATAAAATTGAAGCATGGAAGCATTTGTTAATTGTTTGAATCTCATCACCTCGGGATGATGTTTGCTGTGGAATGCACGTCTGTTCTCCACAGTGTAATATCTTCCATTGTGTCAGACAGGATTCATCAATTACACCCCTCCCCCAGCACGTTCCCGCCGTGATGAACGCGTCCGTTAACCCAATCAGAGCTGCACACTCTGATAACAAAGGTGGTGCTCCGTGGAGCCGCCGTGTGTGTTTGTCGTCTCTGCCGTCGACGTGTTCTGTCTGCTTCGGATGTGGGTTGACACAGATCACACGGGCAGAACGCAGCTGGGATCGTTGGAATAAATAACATCATTGTGTGTTTTAGCCGTGTTCACATTTGAGTGTTTCAAGTTGCCATGGTAAACATGGGCAATAAACTAACGACTGACGACAAACAGCGCTCGAGATTAATAATGAAGCCCGACGGGATGTTGACGCTGCCTGTCGCGTGGAGGCGGGGACGCGTTCGCCTGAGAGTCTCAAATGTAGCAACACAGTCTGCGCCTCAACCGGCCGCCAGCCCAGAACCGGGCGCTAGGGCTCTGACCGGGGGCAGCGGTCAGAGCCCTAGCGCCCGGTTCTCCGCCGGCGAGGGTCAGCTGGGAGTTGGGGGGTATAGGGGCCCGTTGGCCCGGCGGCGTGGGGCCCCGGCGCGGCGTGGGGCCCCGGCGCGGCGTGGGGCCCCAGCGCGGCGTGGGGCCCCGGCGTGGCGTGGGGCCCCGGCGCGGCGTGGCTCTCACCTCTCGTAGTGCCTGCGGGTGCATGTGGCGGCGCTGGTGCTGCTGGGGTTGCCGCCCAGCTCGTCGTACACGTGCTTCCACTGGCGGCGCACCGTGATCTGGAGGAGAGAGCCGGAAGGAAAGAACGGAGGAGAGGAAGAGGGGAGGAGACAAACAAAAACACAAACAAATACAGAAGGAAAGAAAGGACAAACGTTAATGAGTTTCCCCTCATTGTGTTTCCATGCCGAGCTCCTCTCCGTGGCATTTCCCTTTAACATATTGAGTCACGTCATTCCGGTAATTTCTGAAAACTCTTTTTAAGTGGCCCACCTCATAGTCCTCACATAAACACTCCTCTAAGTGTTAGTCAGCTGTCGTCACGGCGATGCAACTCTTTCACTCGTAACAGCGGTTACCCCCTCTCTCTCTCTCTCTCTCTCTCTCTCTCTCTCTCTCTCTGTCTCTCTCTCTCTCTCTCTCTCTCTCTCTCTGCAGACGAGCATCCCATTGGCTAACTGCGTAAATGACAGTTAGCAACATTAGCTGACATTCACACAGAGCGCTCCGGTTAACACGTCTTCCACATGAGCCACGGGATAATCAGCAGCAGAGACGCGGCCCTGGGAAAACTGTACAGGCTGTAATTAAACAAGCTGCTTCGTGTTTATAGATTGGCTGGCTGGCTGGCAGCCTGTTTGCATGGCTTCAGAGCAGCCAGCTAATGAAGGAACAGACATGAGCCAGACGACTCACGGCAGTGCATTAAGCCGCTCTGACGCGGGAACAAGGGAAACATGTTGCATGTGTAAATGTTGCACATGTACAACAGGCGTGCAGCGTGCAACAGGTATCCCCACTTAGGTAAACGACTCTCTCTCTCTCTCTCTCTCTCTCTCTCTCTCTCTCTCTCTCTCTCTCTCTCTCTCTCTATTCCTCTTGCTTACAAAACATTGTTAACTACATGTTTTATCTTTCTGTCTTTGTGCATCTGTATGTGTTTGTATGTGTGTGTGTGTGTGTGTGTGCTGTGTGTCTGTGTGTGAGAGACTGTGCATCTGTGTGGGAGATTATGAGCACTTGGGGGAACACATATACATTTGAACATGGGAAAAAATGACCAATATATGACCATTTTACAGTTTGACCGAATCGTGGGCAGGCCAACATGTGTTTTCCACTCCAAGGGGATTTTGAAACAACGGCATAATTTTTCTAAATGTGGCTCTTTGACCAAGAGCTTCTCCTTGGGAAAATAGTGACGAAAAAAGGAGAGAAGAGGGAGAGAGGAGAAGAGAAGTTAGTGAAGAAGTGATACAAAGACAGAGGGGGGAGGAAAAGGGTTGAGGGAAGGAGAGAGAGAGAGAGAGAGAGAGAGAGAGGGGGGGATGAAAAGAGAGAAAGGAAGGGTAATGGAACATGTGTGAATACTTACTAACTCATATCCTCCGAGTTTCTGAGCGGCCTGGAACATGGTCCAGAGGTTGACTGCGGAAGAGAGGGAGAGGACCAAACAAGGAAATTGTTATCCTGCAGCTCAAAATATCACCAACATGAAGCGGCACTTTGTTGCCGATGTGTTCATCATCTGTGATTTGCAACAGCCGTAAAATAGCGGATCAATTGATTTCCAATCATCCCATCAAACAAAGACCTGCGCTCACACACGTGAAAGCCTTCATCTGCTGTCACTCGTATTGTACTGAACGTGAACAGCTGGTGACGTAACGTTGGAACAAATGCCTTATTTCCCATTTGCATAGATTGTCCCATTTAAACCCCTGGCTCCCACTAAAGCGGACCAGTGTGTGGCACGCTCCGTTTCATCTGTGATTGGTGCACATTATCGGCGTTTCTGTACACAGATATTCCCCGATCAACAGCCCTCCAGCGCTGAGCGG
This sequence comes from Micromesistius poutassou, assembly GCF_964030765.1. Lineage (NCBI taxonomy): Eukaryota > Metazoa > Chordata > Actinopteri > Gadiformes > Gadidae > Micromesistius > Micromesistius poutassou. The sequence continues at coordinate 16,706,522 of NC_140277.1, forward strand.
GCTTCGTGAGAAGCCTCAAACGACTCTTTGTCTCCGAAATATTACCTTCCCCCCTCCGAACAACAGACCGCAGGTTCATCGGAGAGACTCGCTCGCTGCCAAATGACATTTGTATTTGCTTTCTGTAACATCATTGTTTAACATTTTTATATGAAGGCCTATAAATAAGAAAAGCAGGCTGTGCCTGGGGAGAAATCCATCAGAATTCAATCTGTGAGTACACAAAGCCTTGCATTTGTCAAAATGACATTTTCCTATCTCCGCATTTGACAGCATTGATTTTTTCCCTTCCCTCCAACCCTCCTCTCTTTGCGACGGTCGTCCACACACGGCTGGAATAACAAAGGCAGCCGGGCAAAGGGCTTTTTGGTATTATTTTGTATTTTTTTTGGTTATTTCTTTTTAACTGAACACGCCGCAGTGTATTGTGTCTTCAGACTGTAGAAAACACGGAAAGACTGTATTTAACTAGCTTGTTATGCATCGAATATAATTACCACCAACAGCACACAGGGAGGGGAACCTTGAACGCAGATAAAAGAGAAAATGAGAAAATATAGCTTTCTCCCGCTTGTTCTCGCTCTTTCCCTCCCTCCCTCCATCTCTCCCTGCCTCTCGCCATCTCTCCCTCTCTATATCTCTCTCTTTCTCTCTCACTCTCTCTCCCTCTCTCTCACTCTCTCTCCCTCTCTCTCTCTCTCTCTCTCTCTCCCTCTCTATCTCTCTCTCTCTCGATGTCTTGTCATTTGCTATTGCAGTTCTTAATTCCCCTCAATTCAGTAGGGGCAATTATGTCTGAGATAAGGATGGCAACACAGAAACACAATGCAGTCGTAGTGACACGTGGATGGCATGGCAATTAGACAACAAGGCAGAAAGGGAACAAGACAAATTGAAACTGATGTTCGCAACTCCACGTGCACGCCCGCTGGCGTCAAACATACAACTCCACGTGCACGCCCGCTGGCGTCAAACATACAAGTCCATGAGCACGGCCGCCGGCGTCAAACATACAACACACGCCAACACGCGTTTTCATGCAAATGTGCACAGAACGCACATACATAAACACACAGGGGCAGACAAGTTCACATGAACACACACACGTTCACATAAACGCACACAGACACATGCACACGCACGAATACACACTAGTTATGCGCGTGCACACACACACACACACACACACACACACACACACACACACACACACACACACACACTGGCAAGCTGTTACACACACTCCACTTCCACAACATGTTTTCATTTGAACGGAGGCTATTAAGAATGTAAAAAAACACGAGAACTACTTGTCCCCGTCTTTCTGCCTCTCCATCTTCCTTCTATTCCTTCTTCCCAATTTAAATAATGCATTCTCTGTGGGACCCCTCCCCCCGCGCTGTCTGTTTCACTCTGGCTGAGACTGCTGCATCGATAGCATTTCACCAGGAACAGCTGTTGAGCAGAATCACTTCTCAGCGCGGTGATAAAGAAAGACAAGACAATGACCTGAATGAATAAAGCGCAGCCATGTTTGTTTTTACTCTTTCCTCGACTGTGACGGCTTCTGACTTATCATTTTGTGTCATGTTTTTGTCATCGCTTTGTGTTATTCTATTCTATCTCTCTTTCCTCCTCCGGATGTTCACAATTTAAAACAGGAGGAGAAAATGATGTGAAACATGTTAAATGGTGTCTGTGTTTCTCGTTGTTTACGTCTGCTAATATTGAGGATTCAAACTGCGAGATAAGAGGATAATTGGACTCCTCTGTTCTAGAGCGAGCATTGAGTCGCAGGAATAAAGAAATAACGAGTAATGATAAAATAATGGCAGAGGCCTCATCAATTGAACACGAGAGCAGGCATTAAACATACACCTAATCTTTAAAAAGATTTAAACATTGGATATAAAGATGCTGCAACAATATCTAGGGTTATTTCAGTAAAATTATCGACATAGTTTATGTTGTAACTTAATCATCTCATCCCTTTCCATTATGTTGACGATATCTTGTGCCAGCACAAGTTTCCTTTGAGTTCACCCCTCTGCTATTTGGATTCAAGTTCATTATTCAAAAGATTTTTACTCAAAGCAAATAAACATGACTGCAATTTCTCTCCGGGCAAAATGTGCTCTTTGATCTCTAAACGTATTTGTAGTGAAGTTTTAAAAGGAAAAAAAAGAAGGTTTGATTACATCTGAGAATTAGTAGTATTAATTAAACACCCCCTCTTTACATGTGCTGGTGTGTTCTGCCTGCCAAGAACGAACTTTAAACAGCATGATTTCACCACATAATGAGGCCGTGCTTATGATGTTATGTGGTTGGGATTCAGAACGTGTAGTGTATGTAAATCAGTCCTGCTGCCCTCCGCTCCGAGCCAGACGAGAGGTGCCAATAAACATATAGGGTGTGTTCCTTTCCTTTTCTGTTTCCTCTCTCTCTCTCTCTCTCTCTCTCTCTCTCTCTCTCTCTCTCTCTCTCTCTCTCTCTCTCTCGACCACAATGACCTAGTTAAGCAACAATTTGAAGGCAGTCAAGTCCACAAGATTGTCAAAATACGCCAGTAATGTTAGTTCAATCAGTATGACCTCATTTTGCATGTGAGAGCTTATAATAATGAGTTTTACACAAGAGTAAACTGTTTTATATTGTCATTATATATTGATTAATTATAGTTACTAGTTATTTATTTTGAAGATTATTATAGAAGAATAATGTAAATATTAACATTATATAATAAACTGTTACTTTTTGCATTTTCTGAAAATGTATTTGACTAATTATAAGACTATCGTTTATTATATTAACCAAAGTGACATCATATCTCTCTGGTTTAAAGGAGAACAAGAATCAGAAAAAAGACAATTCACCCCACAACTCAGAGAGCAAAATGTGGACATTCGTTCTCACGTGTGTGCATGTGTGCATGTCTGTGTGTGTGTGTGTGTGCGTGTGTGCGTCTGATAAAAAAAAGAGAAAGTGTTTTTCTTCTTCCCTCAGCCAAAGGAAACCATTGAAGTTTATAGTCTTTTATTCTCTTCACGCAAGACATTTGACATTTTGTCACACACTCGCTATTCTCAAATAAGTGTGTTGTAGCTACGAAGCGGCCGACCTACATTGGATCTTTGATCTCTCAGCCATAGAGTGTTTCCTGTGCATGCGCTGTTTCTTCATGCGTTTCTTCAAGGACATCCTTTGCCTCCTCAGGATAATCACATTGACTTACACCCCCCTTTGCATAAAGCCAGCCAAACGTGCTATTAAGTGAGGTGAGCTAAGCAGTCCCAAGCCATTAAACATGATTTACTTTTTAATATAGACATTGGCGTAGTTTATTGTCGCATCAAATTGTATATTTTCCAACAGTGTAGCTTCTAGAGAGCTCTTGGGCACGATGCCCAATACTGCAGTTTTGGCGGCTATCTGTGTTTCCGCCAAGAAAGGCCTTTCTGCTCGTACAGACGGAATTAAAGAGTGCCCTTGACCGGACCGCTGAGGAGTGAGCAACTGCTTAACTGGATAGTACGCAAACAAGTAACCAAACCCCCAGAGGTTTTGCTCTTCCAAGACAGGAAGAGACCTCCTGCACTACCTGTAACGCAGAGAGGAACGCCGGCCTCTGAGGACACTGGCGTGTGGTCGGGGGACGCCTGAATTATCCACTCTGAATAATAACTCAAAATAATATCCACTCATAATAATGACCCTAACTTTTAATAGTCGTTTTTGAGGCTCAAAATGCTGAGAATGTCAACAGCAGCATAAAAAAAAAGACAGGCCCGACGGTCAGCAGTCACTTTTGTTCAACCCGCTGATATCGTGAGTTCAGGCCGCAGACTACTGCTGTTGTCTCACTGACAGCCAGCAGGTCTCCGTACCCCACGTTTGCTACAAAAATGAATCATGTGTTATTCATAATATTGGTTTACGTGCGGTCTGACTCGGTGTGTCAGTCTGGGTACTTGTGATGCAAACAACAGGAAGGTCATAACTGCCTCCGCTCTATAAGAAGCGCTGGTCCTGAGCTGTAATCGATGACTGCTGTGCGGATATTATTACATGGATGTAAATCTGGTGTCTCGTGCCGCCCCAGTCCGTGGGCCCAGCGCGCGTCACCGTGCAGCCTCACACCATCCACCCCTCAACACTCACTCTGTTTGAAGCCCAGGAAGGGGATCCTCTCGATGGGCGTGTCCCTCTCCTTCATGTACTTGTAGAGGGCCACCAGGAAGGCCTGCTCCTCCGCGCTGTTCTCCTCCTCCGCCTCCACCTCCGCCGCCGCCGCCGCCGCCGCCTCCTCCTCCTCCTCCGCCGCCGCCGCCGCCGCCTCCTCCTGCTTCTTTTTCTCTGCCTTCTTCTCCCTCCTCTCCTCCTTCTCCTTCTCCCGGTCCTTCTCTTTGCCCCGCTCCCGCTCCTCGCCGGAGGGCCTGCGGGCGGCGTGGACGTTGACCTTTGGCCTGGCGGCCGAGCTTATTCTGCTGTCGCTTCCCGCCGCTTTGCTGCTGGGTTTGAGCTGCGAGGTGGAAGAGCAAGGAGGAGAAAATCAATGGGAGCCATTCGGGTCAGGAGGCGAGCGGTTGAGGTCGATGACACATGCTCGACGAGATGTTAATGCACAATATGTGCTTGTGAAGCCAATTTGTTTACAGGAAGGGGACATTAAAGGTGTGTTTTGTGTTGTTGTTGTTGCAGTGCTGTCGTCCCAGAGGAACGCGCTGAAGGCGCCGGGGCGCTTCTTGCAGTGCAGTACACTTCCATGTCCAAAAAATAAGACAGATTAAAACGAGTGTGAGTCACAGAGGAGTCTTGTTGCTCAGGGAACCAGAACCAGGACAACCCTTTGATGTGATTTTGGGTCAACAATGGGAGTCTACGGCACTCAAGGTAAGCGACTGTCTGTTGTACAGACCGGGACACAACGGCAGACTCAAAAACATTGTTTTGTGTTTTTTTTTCATTCAGGGTGACAGCAATAACAAAGGCACAGGAGTGCATTTAATTATAACAAAGGAAAATAATCTTCTGATTCTCTTTGACAACCTGCTGAGGAAGAAAGTTATACTGGATCTTGGTCAAAAACATGCTATTTTAAAAGTCATCGCCGAGCACAAAACCATTTGTTTCTCCTTCCATTTTCTGGTGATGTTGGCTTCAGCAGGAGAACACGGACTATAACTGAATATTGCCCGCCTGCCCCCCTGCATATTA
>NC_140277.1:16716738-16729670 GCF_964030765.1 Micromesistius poutassou
CTCTCCTCTCTCCCTCTCTCTCCCTCTCTCCCTCTCTCTCCCTCTCCCCCTCTCCCCCTCTCCCTCTCTCCCTCTCTCCCCCTCTCCCTTTCTCCCTCTCTCTCTCTCCCTCTCCCCCTCTCCCCCTCTCCCTCTCTCCCTCTCTCTCCCTCTCTCCCTCTCCCCCTCTCCCTCTCCCCCTCTCCCTCTCTCCCTCTCTCTCCCTCTCTCCCTCTCTCTCCCTCTCCCCCTCTCCCTCTCTCCCTCTCTCCCCCTCTCCCCCTCTCCCTCTCTCCCTCTCTCTCCCTCTCTCCCTCTCTCTCCCTCTCTCTCTCCCCCTCTCCCCCTCTCCCTCTCTCTCTCTCTCCCCCTCTCTCCCTCTCTCCCTCCCTCCCTCCCTACATTATTTCCCTCTTTTATTCCTGGATTCAATTAGAACCCGGTCCTGGTAAGAGCTACTTCATTACCATTCGGTTGATGTCAATGATAATGAAAAAGTCATTAGAGACTAGTTTTCAGAAGGCCGACCGACCGCTGGATGAATCAACAGCGTGTCGCCACGGGGGGCCCGGAGAGGAGGGCTCTGATTGGCCGAGGGGCGGGAGCGAGAGGGAGACACACATCAAGCGGGCGCTGGCAGCGCAGCTGACGGGGGCCCTAGGAGACGGAGGGGAGCTAATATGTACGTAACGCTCCCCCGGCTCTGATGTCGGGGACAATGATCACAGTCTATTAGGAGCGTATACATACCGGGCGACGTTAAAACAACGTTATGGTCATCGACTGAACAAAGCGTAACCTCCATGAAATGACGTAGGGTTTTATGAGAACTTGATTTGTTATAAAACTGAATCCAAAAGAATCAATTGGATGATAATTGGCCCTGGATTGTGCTCACAGAGCCTTGCTGCTGATGCTCATGTTCTCCTTGGAGCTGATTTTATTTTCACCACAGCTCAACGCGACAGTGTGAGCTTGTTCACTTAAAAGGATAATCAAAACCTTTGCCAGTAAGTCTGAATGATCACTAAAAACAGATTTCAGTGCGCAGCGCAGCGCATAATGACACATAATAAGAGCAGAGTACATAGCTGCAGCATCAGGTGTAGAGAGACGGCTGTGTTCCACTGAAACCAATTTCACAACCACACACAAATTAGCCGTTGCCCTCCGAGGGATGCAGATGAAAGAATTACTTTGAATCCTCGGCGTGGAAAGAGCAACATTTCCAGAATGATTATCTTTTCATTTAATGCGGTATATCAGTATGACCGTGGAATGGAAACCGACAGCCAACCGTGCTTTCCCTGTGTTAGATTTGCTCAACTCTGTCTTAATGAAGACCGAGCTCCTTTTCCTTTATTTAGGGTGGGTTCAACAGTGAACAACCCCCCCCCCCCCCCCTCACTGTCGTACCTCTCCTGCCTGTTTGAATGTCAGCTTACCAGTTTGAACTCAGTTTGACAATAATGGGGTCAAAGTTCACACTGCGACTGAAGGGCTAATTCCTGGTCTTGCTCGGTGGGCTGGCACAAGGACTCGAGGATCTCAGGCAGTAGCCAAGTCCATGTCCGCGGGTTATAATTACACCGTGTGGTGGCCCTTTTCAGAGGAAAAACATTACAGTATAACCGCCAAACTATGCACCCAAAAAAACATGCAGCGACATGAAATATCTACATTTGCAACCTTTTATCTGGCGTAGGTGAGGTCGCGCTGTTCTTACCTGTCTCAGCACAACTATATCACAGGACATCTATTTTTAAACGCTTAAAAAACAGAAAGAAAGACGTTTGCATGAATAAGCGGGGTGTGTGCACCGCTGTAACAGCTATCCTTTGTGTATGCTCATTACTCCAACATTGTCACGTCGGACAGGTGAGTCAGTGACTGTCTACCTCATGCACACACGCACGCACGCACGCACACACACACACACACACACACACACACACACACACACACACACACACACACACACACACACACACACACACACACACACACACACACACACACACACACACACAGGCCACAGCTCTCTCTCTCTCTATCAGACACTGACAGCAACCATAGAAAATGAATACAAATAACTCAATAATTCTCATACCTTCCGTCAGCGAAATCATCCAAAAAGTTATGCATGGTACAGAGAGGGCGGGCGTGTGGATGCGGGGGAGGGGGGAGAGAGCGACCAATAGATTTATTACTTATCTTAAACCACAGTGGGTCGCTTTGATTGCCTGCAATGATTCACTTTGGATTCATTTGGAATAATTACACACAGACTAAAAAACAAAACAAAAAGTAAACTAATAAATAAATTGCTTTGAAAACATTTCCCTGAATGTGGAACAGTACATGTTAGTTAAGCCTAGGAGGACAAAGCACTGCGATGTCTATTGATGAGCGCAGCAGCTAATGCAGCAGGCAGATATTTTAATGAGTTGTTGTGAGGCTAATGAGGAATGTGGTTGACTCTTCGTTCTTAAAGCAGTGGAAGTGCGTTTATTTTTGGGCAAATGCTTGGAAAGCACGCACACAAAAACATACACACACACACACACACACACACACACAATCACACACACAACCACAAGCATGCGCATCCAGCACACACAAAAACACACACACTCACACAACCCCACTCACAGATACAAATACACACACGCACACACACACGCTGAGAAGCTATTGGGGGGGGGTGGTGAAGAAAAGGAGCAGTAATAGAATAGACCCAGAAATCAGACAGGAACACTGAAAAAGAGAACAGGAATTAATGACTCCTCCGGAGGCTTTGGAGGAAGAGAGACAGAAAGAAAGAGAAAGAGAGAAAGATCGAAGGAGCAAAAGATAGCTATGAGTATATGTACAATATGTCAAAAGTGTGTGTGGAGGTTCAGAGATTATGAAGAGTGTTGGGTTGGTTCTAGAGAGAGGACCTGTATCACAGGCCCCTGACACACAAGCTGAAACGACTCTGGTACAAGGCTATTAAAGATGTGTCAAGGGCACAAAGGAGGGATTAGACAGGGCTGTTCACAAAACCAACACTCACAGCAACCACAGGTGTCACCCAGCATCCAAAGAGCCTCTCTCTCTCTCTCTATCTCTCTCTCTCTCTCTCTCTCTCTCTCTCTCTCTCTCTCTCTCTCTCTCTCACTGTCTCTCTGTCTCTCTCTGTGGACATGAATCTACCCATGAATGTTTAAATAGATTCAGTGCTGAGGGCTTCAGTTCGGAGAGACAGCCTCACATTCAATGTGATGGTAAAACAACGAATAAACACAGACTTTAACGTGAAACTGCAAATGTTTTAGGCTTTAAACCGTATATTTTTCAATATTAATACCCCCCCCCCACCCCGCGCGGAGCTTGGAAAGCACACTTGGAAGTCAGTTCTACGGCGGAACAGAGACATAGATGAAAGACTTATGGAATGTTTTCATTTCTTATTTCATTCCAGCGGACGCGGTGCCTGTGTGTGTAGCGGAGCGGACTGGTGTGTGTGTGTGTGTGTAGCGGAGCGGACTGGTGTGTGTGTGTGTGTGTGTGTGTGTGTGTGTGTGTGTGTGTGTGTGTGTGTGTAGCGGAGCGGACCGGTGTGTGTGTGTAGCGCTGTAGCGGTCACAGGACCGGGCCAGGGAGACCAGGTGCTTTTGGGGGCACTTCTTGAAAAACACAAGCTGCTCTCCTGTGCTGCGGCCAACATGTGGAGCGCTGTACACTGTCTCTCCTGGCTTGTACTCTGAAGCGTACATGAGTACACGAGCACTCATTACAATATCCTGCAACACTGGCCGGGCGAAGGCCTCTCGCTGGATTTCATCTTTATTTATTCATTCTACAAGATCCCCTCCACTGCTTTTAAAAAAAAAGAATTAGGTGGATCAGCCATCCTTCTCCGTTGTGCAGCGTTTCCTAGCCTCTGATTTTATTTCACCAAAAAGTGGCGCAATACAGGCCCCTTGGAATCTGCCTTTTATTTCCCCTCAAAGACCATTCCCTCTGCTGGTTTACTGACAGCTGTGTGTGAATGCATCATTATCCTCCTCACAAAGTGTGTGTGTGTGTGTGTGTGTGTGTGTGTGTGTGCGTGCGTGCGTGCGTGCGCGTGTGTGTGTGTGTGTGTGTGTGTGTGTTGTGCTGTAGACTGTGGCAGACCTAACTCACTCTGAAGCCCCGAATAGAAATGACTCCCTGAGAATGTGTCCTGTACCAGCTACTACAAGTGTGTCAATCATGACGACAATGGACCAATGGGATGAAGAGGGTGCACTTTGTCCTGCCGATTTGGAACTGATGTGTGTAAGATGCCAACACACACACACACACACACACACACACGGACACACTAGTGTCATAACGAGGCCATTAATGAGGAAACAAAAATCCACACTGCAGGAGAAAATATGTGAGATGCAGTTAGAAAGTTAGAAAATGTGATCTGATCTTGGTTGAAAGGGTCATGGACATGGTGAATATTCAATAATTATCCATTGACCAAACAAATGTATTGAATGTATTTACAGCAAAGGCTCAAATATATGTCTGTAATGGTATTCAGCAATAAAATGTTTTGTATCACAGTTGAGTTCTTATTTTGTATAGATGTAGTCTGATCAAGAACTTGCCATAATATATTCTTACATATCCATTCTTCAAAGTGGCTATTTTGCATGTTCCATGTAGGGATGATACTGCTGGGAGACAATGCCTGGCAGAGTAAGTAGGGCAGCACACATCAACTCTGTTACCAGGAAGCAATACACTCACTGAGTGTCCTCTGGTGTGAATATAAAGAGATTGCTTCCAATTGCTTCTAAATAGCAGGTTGTATGCATTTTACATTTTTCTTCCTACAGATAATGAAGGGAACACTGATTTGCCGACTTACATTAAAGTCACACTGATTGGCAATTAACAGATGTTGTGAATTGTAATATGCAACTACACTGTAAGAAAAACTGCTGCTCTCTTCCCATGTCCTCATAATCTGTCAAATTAACTCAACCATTGTATAGGGAGGGGGAACATTAATTTAATGCCAAATCAATTCGATTTTTTCACCTCCTCCTCCTATCCTCTCTCTCTCATCTCTCTCTCTCATTTTTCTTTCTCTCTCCGCTCCCATTTTTCCACGTCTATTTCCCCTTCAGAAAACTGTCAGAGGAGATGTAATTACAAACCGGGTGGTGGTGGTGTTGGAGAAAATAAATAAAATACATTGCTCTGTGTGTGCAACAAAACGAGACATTAAAAAGCTATTATCAGAAAAGGGGAACAATTAGGCAGAGGCATGAGGAAGGGCGGCCCGCGCCATATGTTAGTGAGAAACGAGGACAGCACCAGTCAACTAGTAATTATCAATCATCATCAGCAGCAGCAGCTATCAAAACAGTGGGCCGGGCACGCGCCCACTGCTGTTGCCATGGAGACAAGCCCGACAGCCCGACGAGTGTGTATGTGTTTACCAGGAGTTACCAAAAAAAATAGAAAACGACTAGTACTCCAGACATTTTTAATTTGGCTTCAATTCCCAGAATTATTTTCTATGTAATCCACTTGGGTTTTTTTCAAATGTTTGCATACATGAGTAAAGTAGTCATGAGCAAAGAGATACGTGTGTGTGTGTGTGTGTGTGTGTGTGTGGGTGTGTGTGTGTGTGCGTGCGCGTGTGTGTGCGTGCGTGCATGTGTGTGTGTGTGTGCATGCGTGCGTCTGTGTGTGTTTGAGTATGCGTGCCTGTGTGCATGCATGCATGCTTACATGTGTGGCATGTGTGTGCGTGCATGTGTGTGTGTGTGTGTGTGTGTGTGTGTGTGTGTGTGTGTGTGTGTGTGCATGTGTGTAGTGTTCATCTTTAAGCAAATGTTGTTCAGAAGAGTGATGTCTTTGGCCTCAGGGTGACGCTCAGACAAGTAAGTTGTCAGAAATACAATTAGCAAGTGGAGTGTCTTCTGCAAAGTACAAGTGTTTGTGCTTGTGTGTGTTTGTGTTTGTGTGTGTGTGTGTGTGTGTGTGTGTGTGTGTGTGTGGGTGTGTGTGTGTGTGTGGCTGTGTGTCGGTGTGTGTTGTGTGTCTGTCTGTGAGGGCAACAAAGACAGAGAGATCGCCGTGTCCTGGTAATGAGCACATTTCTCTCTGGCCATACCGGAACAGTGTACGCTTTATTCAAGCTGTCATTATTAATATTCCACCGCAGGAGAAATATGACATTCACCCCAACCATCAGGACTTTTTCAGTTTCAATTTTACATATTTCTCCTCGGTGGGTTTAGCATAACCCACTACTGTTTCTTATTAACATGCACCATAAGCATTGGGGTGAGAATGATTTGCATTCCGTATAGACATGTTGAGCTATATCCTAAGATATCACATCAGGTCCGTGTTTTCTTGAACCCTGTACACACGCTTCTGCTCTACCTTCAAGATGGCCGCATTGTTCCTAAATGAAATATCTTCTTAAACCCCAACCCCTGAAGGCTGCAGTCCACTGGAAGCTGAGAGAGGAGGGAGAATCTTTGTTTAACTACAAAAACAAGCTTAATAAATGTAATTAGCCGTTGAACATTAAAGCCAGTCAGGGCATGAATGCGTGTAAAAAGCTCAGTGTCTCTCTGCGTTCACTGTGGCGATTGGGAGGAATAGAAAGTAATGGCTAGTGCTCTTAATTCATTATTTGTGTGCCTTTGTATGCGCTCCCCCCGGGACGACGCAACATTACTCTTTCATCAGATCAAATGAAGCGGAGCGCAGCCATTCCAGGAAGAGCCAATTAAACTGTTCAAAGAAGTTTATTATTGCCGTGGATTATGAAATCATCCTCATTGGGATTGGTGGGGCTGTGTGTGTGAGTGTGTTTCCACAGAGGTGTGAATCTCGGCGTGTGAACGGCGACTGTACGCGCCGTAGCGACAGAAGATAAACGACGCTACATTGTTTTTGCACGGCTGTTTTCATGAGGCGCATTTAAGAAACTAATAGCAAACAAAGAAGCTGAAATAAACAAGACACCCGACTGCACAGCGTGACTGTAGAGGCGATTGACAGAAACCTGATCCAAAAAAGGTGGTCCTGTTGTTTCAAGGGCATGCCGTCAGTGTAAACTAACAGTGCTATATTTGTGCAACCTGTCGAAAACCGAATGTAATATGAACAAGGCCTGCCTGAAAACCATGACCTATATAATAAGCTGTTGATTATCTCTCAAAAGTACACATGCTGCATGCTGAGTGCATGCCGTCAGCGTGGATATGAACAAGTATCAGTGGTAAGTAGGCAAAAATTAAGAAGCTGTTTCATTTTACAATTAAATGAAACAGGTCAAAGTGCTGTGTCAGCGTCAAGGTTACATCATGTTTAAACCACTTGCTTATAGCAGGCTACAGTCAAGTTTCAAATTGGTATTGGTTTTTATAAAAATAAAAAAAAAGGTTTTTAAATCCAACAGAAATATCTTTTTGTAACTCATTAAGAGTAGAATAAATCTCACAGCATAAAGAGCTAGGGTTATCATTTTCAATCTTACTTGTATTACCTGAATGATAGCTGAAGGCACATACAAAGAGAAATAGAGAGACACAGAGAGAAAGAGAGAGAGAGAAGAGAGAGAGAGATAGAGAGAGATAGAGTGGAGAGAGTTGAAAGAGAGCAAAAGAAAGAGAAAGCGACAGAGAACAGAGAGAGCGAGAAAGAGAGAGTTGAGGGGGAACAAGAGGATAAGCTTCAAGGCTGATCCTATTCATTACGCAGAGGAAAGAAAAAAATCACAGAATCGACCTATAAATAAATGAATGCCTGTATAAACAAGGAGCCCATAAATCAATAAAACATATGTATTCTAATAAATCATGCTCCAGTTACAGTTGATGGGATTTGGTTGGCCAACAAACCCTCATCCAGTCGTTCACACAAAAGCCTAACGAGCATTTAACGACGGAGATTAAAAATAATAACCATTTTTCTAAAAACAAAAAATAGATATATGTTGTAGGGTGCATAATTGGCTTCTTCTGTTTTGATCTTGTTTATTGGTTCATGCTTTTCAAAATCTGTGTTGTTTTGCTTTTAAACAGCAGTGCATCCATTACATGGAAATAGATCAACCCCAAGCTGTTAACGGTCTACACATTTCCCTGTTCCATCAATATAGAAAGGCTAAATGGTAAAACGCTTTATTTAGTTATTTTCTGTTTGTTTCATAATAGCTATTTTACAACTTTTCCCCTGAACATTATGCACAAGCTGCACTCTTGTCCAGTGTCCTATTCAACTATTTAAGTGGCGATTTGTAATCGTTCCAGGGTAACACATAAACCCCCCGTTATCAAAGAAGAGGAACCCAAAACAAGCCGCTACCTGCATACCAAAGTCAACACTTAGTCCCCCTTTGTCTGCCTCTCAAGTCAGGAGCCTGGTGGAGGGGGCCCCGCGCTCCAGCTCTGAGCTATGTGCGCTATACCCTGGCAGAGGGCGGACTTCAAGGCTTTGTTCAAACACAAACACACATATGATGATGAGTCACACATGCCAGAACCCGGGCTCCAACAAAAGGCCGTGCCTTAACCGCTGTACGTCCCCGTCTCTGGGACTTAAGGGAGCTAGACTGCAGGTTGGAGATGCATAGTGCATATGGTACGAGAAACATGCTTTGTTCCTGCATAACGGTGCAGCGTTGGCGGTTGTGTTCCCGGTCTCTAGCGAGTCTGGCGTAGTGAGCAGTAAGTCAGGTATGGCCGTCTGCCAAGTCGAGGTGCAGAGTCACTTATTAATATCACCAAGAGACATTGTTCTGAGAAAGATAACTCTTCCAGAGAGTGCATTTAAAAGAACCGCTTTCATCTTTATTTATAACAATCAATGATTTACGTATATAATTTGACTTTTGAATTTGAATTTGTCATTCTGTAATCATGGCGTATTAGCACAAACCCTGGTAGATCCGATTGGTCATGAAAACATAACAAATCAGACATCTGGATGAAAGCATCTGCCAAATCACTCAATGTAGACATAAACATGTAGTTATATTTGCATCCTTAGAAAAGAAGAAGAAAATGTACAGACTATGTCAACAGAATGTGGAGTACTTAGTGCTTTACAAGCCGCTACAGGCTGCTGTGTAATGGTGAGAGTGCGCTGTGTTTCCTGTCCACCTCTCCGCTAATGAAACATCTGAAACAGATATCTCTGTAGGGCTCTCTTCGGAAAACAGGGTATTATTAATAACATCAGGTCCACACACTGGCCTATAGCTCACCACCTATCTCCTTGTCCTCTATCGGCTAAAAATAGTGAGGCAGCAACGCTCTGGTTGTGCTGTGGGTGTGTGGTGCATGACATAATAGGGATGATAGGAGAGATCCTTTTTGCCTGACTTCTCCGCGACATGTAAATACTCACGCTGCCGGTGACATAGAAACTGAACAAGAGTTAGCAACGGTGCGCAAGGGGGCATTCGCGAACCAAACCACGCCGTTTACCAAAGCATTCCCATATCCCACACATCAACTATGGTACCAAACATGAAGTGTGTGTGTGTGTGTGTGTGTACATGTGTCTCCAAGAGCCGTCAGAACAAGCTGCCTGTATTGTCCAAATATGATCTTCAGTCCAGATTATACGGATATCCAAACATGTCCCATGTGCATGTGATATCCCACAGGGAGGGATGTCTCTGAAGACACCGCCCGGACAACAGCCGTCCTACATGTGTTGTGTGTGTTGTGATGAACCTCTATGTATCAAACGGCTTCTTCACCCGTCTGAGTGTGAGTGTGTGTGAAAAGTGTGTGTGTATTTTGTGACACGTGGGTAATGAAAGACACAGGGAAAGAGTGATGGCAGACCCGACTCCGCAGGGCAGAGGGGGGGGTCACACGGGGCTTAGTGAGCAGCCCCCCCCCCTCGCTAAAGCAGGGATTTCTGCCGTATATTTCAGACCGTCTCTTTTTCATATTGAAGGAAACAGAAACTCAAAGAGGAGCAGAAAATGAATTAAAACACAACGTTACACAATAACACAATGTTACACAATAACACAATCCTCTAGGGATGGTTTCCAAGATACGGGAAAAAAATAAATAGACAAAACCAAAAGAGAGACAAAAATGTGTCTTGCTCCTTAATGGATATCGGCGTTAGCTTCACCCACGCACAGAAATACACAAAAGATATATTAATAAATCAGCAATGGAGAACAGACAAATATCAGCTTACTGCCTTCACCGTGTTTACATTCTAGTCTTTTGTTTGTCTTGCTTATGTGCCCCCCCCACCCCCAATCCTGACTTTAACCTCATTTAGCTTTGTACACAAACCGTTTTTACATGTGCCCACAGGTATGCAGGAAGCACACACACACACACACACACACACACACACACACACACACACACACACAAAGTATGAGCAAAGGCAGAGAAACAAAAACCCTGGCACGCACAACATTATAAAAATAGATAGATAAAAAAGAGAAATGCTGTTTATGATGGCTACATCTGGTTAGCGTTAATATATTGAAGTAATAAATCTCTTTAGGTTTCTTTTGTCAGCATCCACCCGCCCTCAAGGATTACAGAAAAAAAGGATTCCAAAGGATTCCACTGAAAATGCTCTTTTCTAATAAACATCAAAGAGCTCCGAGCAGAGAGATCTTTCAAACAAAAAACACTTAGCCGTACATAAACTATACGGTTCCCTTGCCAAGGAATAGAACACAGAATATAGGACACATGAGAGAGAGAGAGAGAGAGAGAGAGAGAGAAGAAGAAGAGAGGGCAGAGAGAAAAAAATAGAGAGAAGGAGGAAAAATACAAAATCCAGCTCTCAAGTGCTCTGCTCCAACAAGATTGCCTCACTAACTTTCCAAATACTGTTGATTTAAGCAATATGCACACAAGGGGGTGTTGGGTTACTGCAGCGGGGGAGGGAGGAGAGGGGAGGAGGAGAGGGGGAGGAGGAGAGGGGAGGGGAGGGAGGAGAGGGGAGGAGTGGAGAGGGAAGGGAGGGAGGAGAGGGGGAGGGGAGGGAGAGGGGAGGGGGGAGGGAGGAGAGGGGAGGAGAGGGGAGGGAGGAGAGGGAGGGAGGGAGGGAGGAGAGGAGAGGGGGAGGGGGAAGGGGAGGAGAGGGAGGGAGGGAGGAGAGGGGAGGAGGAGAGGGGAGGGAGGAGAGGGGAGGAGGAGAGGGGAGGATGAGAGGAGAGGGGGAGGGGAGGGAGGAGAGGGAGGGAAGGGAGGGAGGGAGGAGAGGGAGAGGGAGGGGAGGAGGAGGGGGAGGAGGAAGAGGGGAGGGAGGAGAGGGGAGGGGAAGGTCAGCGTAAGGATATTCATATTCGTCATTGTTTTATTCTATCCAAAACATGCACCGTTTCTGTTTCTTGTCCTCTTTCATTCCTAACCCCCTAAACTGTTATGTATATATATATATATATATATATATATATATGGGAAGCCTTGCCAAATTCTCATGGAACAACAAAACCATTTATCAGCATTCTATCACTTAAGAATACAAAACCGCACAAAGGATTTATGTCAGAGAGCAAAGTCAGGAAATGCTTTTGAATTACAGCACGCTACATAAACACTGTTCTGGTATGTAGTATCTAGTGTCTACTGGCTATTATCTCATTCACTAATCTTTGATTTGTGCCAATATGTGCCATTCAAAGGCTGTGAGTCGTGCTATCTCCCACACAACCAGCAAATATTGACTGACTGTAGTTGTGTCCACAACGTCTTGGCTGAATGTGTGTGTGTGCGTGCGTGCTGTGCGTGCGTGCATTTGTGTGTGTGTGAGTATATCGTCCCACCCACCTTCCGCTCCTAGTTGACAGGAAACATTTAGTGTCCTTTGGTATATATTAAACAACGTGATTGGGAAATGAATTTGATGGAATGATTGAAAAACAGGTGCGGCCAGATTAAGCTAAACTGAAGGGAGGAACAACAATATTACACTCCAAATTAGATATAGCCCTGCACCCAATATCAGAGCTTTTATTGTTTTGTTTTTTAAATAGGCATGTTATAACCATAACACAAGGTCATGGGTGACGCAACACAAAGGATATTATTTCAGGTTAAGATAAGGCTTAGACTGGTAAAATAAATGGCGGGAACCGCAAATGTCAAGAAATGGGAGCCACTTTTAAACACCACAGATAGTAAATACTAGGCTTTGGCTGAGCCCAAACATACCACTGCAAGGGAAAAATACTAAATAATACAAACAAAACATGCTACAAATACAAATTTTCCACTCAAAAACATAATTTTGTGCCCAGCATGTGTTCAAAAGCCCTCACTAAATGATACGATCAAAACCAAATAACAGTGGGATGAAATCCTTAAGTGCATAAATAAAAATGTTTCTCCCCAAACTTCGAAAACAGACCTTCCCAGAACTCATTGATGCAATCAGTTTTTTTCCTAACCCTGGACTCGTCCCCCCAGCTCAACGGTCTCCTGGACCCCCCCCCCCCCCCCCCCCCCCCCCCCCCACGGAGGTAACCTGACACACTTTCATGAATTAGCTGAGCCGCGAGAATGGCCATTAGAGCTGCCACAGCAGATTTGGCTGAATCCAAAAGGTCAAAATTAGCATTGAGTGAAGCGTAGAAACATCCCTGAAATCACTCCCCGGGACCATTTAAAGCTCCTTTTATTTTACAGCTGTTTATTATTCCCCCTCACTCGTTCAACGTGCTTGGTATTTAGCTCAGTAGAGGTGGCTTTAATATGGTATTTCAAAGTTGCTTTTACATGAGGGGCCTGTCGAGGGCAAGGGACTTTATGGTCTCTCTCTCTCTCTCTCTCTCTCTCACATGCTCTCTCTCACTCTCTCTCTCTCTTTGTGTGCGTGTGTGTGTGTGTGTGCTCGTGCACGTGTTATTTTTGCATCCACGATGGGAACAGAGAGACCTTGGGTTTTCTTCTCAGAGCCAG
>NC_140277.1:16729870-16734870 GCF_964030765.1 Micromesistius poutassou
AGCCCAGAGCACCGCGTACGGCCCACTGGGACGGCTAGGACTGGGGCCACTGGGAGCACTGGGAGCTGGGACGGCTAGGAGCTGGGACCACTGGGACCACTGGGAGCTGGGACGGCTAGGAGCTGGGACCACTGGGACACAGGGAGCTGGGACCACTGGGACACAGGGAGCTGGGACGGCAGCACTCGTCACACCCAGAGATGTATTCAGATCCGGAGACCCGGAGAGATCCAGCGAAAGAAACGGAGGGGAAGGGAAGAACCAGAACAAACAGGAAGTAAGGGTGTCCGGCTCGTACTTTATTAAATGGGTGTCCTTAAAAGGTCTCAGGGCAGGCCACATGTGGTGTGTTTGTGCAAACATAACCTCCTCCTCCATCAGAATAAAACGAATGACGCATTGCCCTTAAATGTATCTTTAATGGAACAGCCAGTTCCAATTTGAACAAATTCCACAAGAAGGTTCGAGGGAAAAGGGAGAGGGAGGGGGAAAAAAACATCTTATCAGGAGATTGGGAATTGGGTCAGGCGAAAGAATGACATGTCATTCCAGATCAAAGTTGCCGTGTGTGTTTCCTCAAAGCCCCGGGCCCCATTATCAACCCAGAGTGGTTTCTGAGGGCGTGGGCCGCCAGCCCAAAGAGGAAACATGATTTAATATGTTTTTAAGGAAAAGAATGGAGCAGGAAAAAAACGAAGGAGGAGGAGGGGGGAGGAGGAAAGAGAAATACTATAGGGAAGTCGAGAAGGAGGGCTATTAAGGACGTGTGTGTGTTTCCCATTGGTAAAACTGTAAGGGGGGTGGGGTGGGTGTGGGGGGGGGGGGGGGGGTGTGCCTGTCATTCAGCAGGACTCTATTGTGAATTCCTGTCCTTATATAAGAGCCTCTCTTTCTCATTCTCTCTCTCTCTCTCTCTCTCTCTCTCTCTCTCTCTCTCTCTCCCTCCCTCTGTATCTCTCCCTCTATCAGCGGATCTGTACAGAAGAGCAGGAAAAGGCTTTCAATAAACAGTCGGCCGAGGTAAGCCGACTGGAACCCCTTTCAATAATTACATCCAACACAATACCCAATTTACATGGGATTTATTTAGCTGGGGGGGACGCGACAATGTGGCAGCGGAGAAGGCAGTGACACTCGCAGCATATGATAGTGGCTGGAGCCCGAGTGCTCTCCAAGGAGTGGAGGCTTTACGCCACGGCTTAGAGGACGCGCCTACAGACAGAAATATGTCATTAAAAACCCGCTGCCATCTGTTCACATTTTGAGCTATTGTGATGTCATTGGACATAACGCTCGCCGACAGACAGACAGACAGACGGACGGACGGACGGACAGACAGACAGACAAAAGGAAGTGGAGGCTTCGGGGACGAATGGGGGAGCAGTGGAAGCGGTGGCGTTTGCCCGTTGTGCGAGCGGCACGTCCAAAAATAATAACAACAGAAGAGAAAAACACTGTTGCCTTTACAAGACGGAACGATCTGCTTTAGTAATTATTTAACTCCTCTCCGCTCTTGAGAAATCCCTGGTGAAGCCGCCAGCTCTGCCATGTAATTAAATATGCTAAAATAATGGAGGGCCAATGTTCCTTTATTAGCATCCGCAAACCAACATTATATTAATATCGCATTAGCATAAAACACGTATCAAACACAAATCAAGCCAATTCAGAGTATGCTTAGCAGCCTTCATCTCACACACTATACACAACACTACTATACATATAGACAGAGACCGAGAGACATGGATATATATCAATAAATATATCCATTTATATATAACGACGTACACAGAGACGAGAACACATCCTCACACACACACTGACCATGTGCTCTCCGCATCAAACGTGTCGATGACAAAGCGTTTGGTGTTTCCCCCCCTCCCACCCCGTACCCCATCCTCTCCCTGTCCCCCACCCCTGCTCTCTATCTGAACACTGTCCTTCCACAAGGTGAATGCATCGACACCCCCCCCCCCAGATGAGGGGCCGAGAGGAAAGTCAAGGGGAATATCAAGATTGGGTCGAGTGCCCCGTACTCGCACTCGCACCAGACACGCCTGGAGTCCACGGGCCGGCGGGTAACGAGGGAACGGAGTGACAGGTTGGCACGGAGGATGGAGCAGGACATCAAATGATCTATTGTTACATGCCAAGACGCTGCCTCCAACTGCTGTGGCACTCAATGAATCAAAGTCACACCCCCCCCCCCCCCAAAAAAAAGAGAGAAGTGAGCACAATGCTGGATCTTTTCTGAGGAAAGAGCGTAATTTCACATCCCATTTTATTGTTATGCGTTTCCTCTTGCTAGTTGTCCATATGAGGACTCGTAATTATAGGCAGCCAAGCAGGTATACTAGCCAGGATGGCACACGAACGCACGCACGCACACGCAGGCACACACACACACACACACACACACACACACACACACACACACACACACACGTTGCTTCCACAAAGCTGTGGAATCTATCAAAGCCCTATTGCAATTACCTTTCACTGCGGGGGAAAGGCATTACCTCTGCTGTTTCTAAAGGCTAAAAGCTGATCTGCTATTCTATTTATTCCTGCTCATAGCTCATATAGCCTCTGAGATATTCCAACCGACGCTTGTGCTAATATTTGAGCTTACTTGAAGCCAATATTGAAGAGCTGATCTGCATTATTCGTCTGCAGTGATTTTCTTGTTATTTTATGTCATTGCGCTCGGTTTAAATAGGGAATGGATTATTGTGCTCCAAACAAAGGCAACGTTGAAGCACAACAAAAGGTTGTTCCAGGTAATCGTTGATTTGATTCGACAGTTTCACAAAACCCCCGGCTACCGTCGAACAATGCCATTCCTATTAGCGTCAACGATGAAATGCAATATTGTGTTGTCACCAAGAACTACCTCATGAGGTTGCAACACACTAGCAGGAAAAACGTCGTGCCTATTCTTGTCGTACAGCAATGGACGAGCTATTTCGAAATTAAAACAAACACAATCAAAAAGAAGCAATGGAACAAGAATAAAACCCCTCTGGGCGGTTGGATGACGTCACACAAACATCCCACAGGTTGTCAAAGGACCAGCCTTGGAGTCAAGCAGAGATTTTCTCCCCAGATTTATTAATGACTGTGATTGTTCTGCTCTTTACTGGGGCATGTGATAACACGCCGCTCACTTCTTCCTCGAGGGCACGACATAAGATAGTATTACAATGTTTTTAACAGCGGCCGGGTTCGGCTGAATTAAAAGTGTGCTGATATCACGGGTGTTGATCTGCCCAAAACAGTGAGGAGCCCGAGGTAAAGACAGCTTTACGCGCGTTCATAAAGCAGATGGGCCGCTGCCTCTGATGAAATATGCAGGGTTATTAAACATACAATCTGTGTGATTCACCATCAATGCCTGCCGAGACGCCGCTCCAACACCCCCTCAGTCTCCATGGATCCTCTCTCTGCATCGTTCTCTATGGCTGCGTTTCATTGACACATCGCAGATACACACGCCACGTTTAAGAGATCAACAATTAGCAGCTCGGATGAGATGCCAACTGAATGAAATACAAGTATAATCATGAATAGTCCAAGTAAATAAATAACATGAATACATTATGTTTAGTTGACTATAATCATCTAGATAAACACACACACACACACACACACACACACACACACACACACATACATACGTACGTACGTACAGACAAACGCACACACACACACACACACCTATGCTTTTAAATCTGCAAGCTTTTAGGATTCACAAAATAATAATTTGATCCTCCCTGTTTTGACAAGGAGAGATATAGAGATCCTTTGGAAGGCTGGTGGTTGGGTAACACGATGGCAGACAATTCGATTATTCAAAGGCAGATCAGGTGTTGTAAAAGTAATATGTTTCTCAGAGAGGTCTTTGCTAATCGAATAATTAATAATGCCACTATTCATTTAGAGTTCATAGTCGACAACGGCAGGCACACAAAAGATTTGGATAAAGCAAAAGCAGAAAAAAAAATCTGATATCCTTTATCTCTTTTTAAGGTCGATCGCAGAGGTCACATCAATAGTAGTTGTTCCAGGCATGACTAATGGAGAGCAGAGAGAGAGCTGTTGTTTTAGACCCTGCTAATGGAGTGACATAGCTCCTCATTTCCTCTGAGGCACTGCTCATTGTTTAGCCATCCACCAGTTCCCATACCACTCAAACCCTCCCACATGCACACACAAAACACAACAACGCACACAGAATGTATCATTCCAGAAATAAAGGTACACAAATTATTAATGAACGTAGCTATCTATGAAGTTTCATTGGATTACAATGCGGCGGTTTCAGGGGAAGGAAATCTGCATCGGTATGCTTCTCTCTCTCAATATGCAAATAACACCTCTCCCTGTTTC
This sequence comes from Micromesistius poutassou, assembly GCF_964030765.1. NCBI lineage: Eukaryota > Metazoa > Chordata > Actinopteri > Gadiformes > Gadidae > Micromesistius > Micromesistius poutassou. The sequence continues at coordinate 16,734,260 of NC_140277.1, forward strand.
ATCCTCTCTCTCTCTGTAACCCTCTCTCTTGCCTCTCCCTATAAAAAAATACAAAATACACTTTCTCTCTTTATACCTTTCTTTATTCCTCTCTTGTATCTGACACCCGGGCTCACTCTCTCTCTCTCTCTCTCTCTCTCTCTCTCTCTCTCTCTCTCTCTCTCTCTCTCTCCCCCTCTCTCTCTAACTCCCTATTTTCCCCCCCTCCATTCAAATTCGAGGCATGCTCCAACATCTAATAGATTTTTCCGCCCCGCGACACAATTTACTGCTTACAGATTTAGAATCCTCTGGCTCCTGGCCAGTCCCCGGTTGTAAGGGGAATTAATGATATGAGCAGATCAGTGAGGAAAAACAACTTGTGATTCTCTCTCGCTCTCTTTCTCTGTCTCTCTATCTGTTTCTCTCTAAAGGTCTGAACATAATGAATAAAAAAGCGCAATAAAAAAAACCTATTCTGTAAACACACACGCATTGAGAATGAGAGAGAGAGAAAAGGAGGGGGGGGGGGGGAAAAAGAGAGAGATAGAGAGAGAGAGAGAGAGAGAGAGAGAGAGAGAGAGAGAGAGAGAGAGATAGAGAGGCACATAATCAATACACACTCCATTAAA
>NC_140277.1:16739870-16869657 GCF_964030765.1 Micromesistius poutassou
CTGGCTCCCCCCCCCCCCCCCCCCCCCGGGTGGACCGTCCTCTCACCGAGCTGCGCCCGTTCCCGCTGGATGTCCCTGAAGCTGAGGCCGCTGGTCAGGGTGCTCTCCCGGTAGCGGTGCAGGGCCTCCCGCTGCCCGTTGCGCCCCAGCTCCCGCAGCGCCGCCGCCTTCAGCGGCTGGGCGTGCTGGCCGCGGGCCCATCCCGCCGCGTCCGGGACCGTCCACTTCACCAGGTCGTCCAGCCGCACGATCACCTTCTCGGACACAGCGATGACCTCGTGCTGCAAGGAGAGAGGACGTTAGGACGGGGTGGCGCAAGCAGTGCGACAGAGGCCGCGCGCGACAGAGAGACACACGACAGAGAGACACACGACAGAGACACACGACAGAGACACACGACAGAGAGACACACGACAGAGACACACGACAGAGAGACACACGACAGAGAGACACGCGACAGAGACACACGACAGAGACACACGACAGAGACACACGACAGAGAGACACACGACAGAGAGACACACGACAGAGAGACACACGGCAGAGAGACACACGACAGAGAGACACACGACAGAGAGACACACGACAGAGACACACGACAGAGAGACACACGACAGAGACACACGACAGAGACACACGACAGAGACACACGACAGAGAGACACACGACAGAGAGACACGACAGAGACACACGACAGAGACACACGACAGAGAGACACACGACAGAGAGACACGACAGAGACACACGACAGAAAGACACATGACAGAGAGACACATGGCAGAGAGACACACGACAGAGAGACACACGACAGAGAGACACACGACAGAGAGCCACACGGCAGAGAGACACACGACAGAGAGACACACGGCAGAGACACACGGCAGAGAGACACACGGCAGAGAGACACACGGCAGAGAGACACACGGCAGAGAGACACACGACAGAGAGACACACGACAGAGACACACGGCAGAGAGACACACGGCAGAGAGACACACGGCAGAGAGACACACGGCAGAGAGACACACGGCAGAGCCACGCAGGGCGCGAGCGAGAGGCGAGGATTCATCACATTCATTGCATCATCAAATACCGATTCAATTCAATTCAATTCAATCCGCAAATTCTCAGCTCATACTTTCTGAATGGACGACATCAAATCAAATCAAAATAAGAACAGATCAATGTTCTTCTCACCACATAATTGAAGAGTTCACTACCTTGACTGAGAACTCAATTGCTTTTGCTTTGGCTGTACCTTTGTATTTGTATTTTAGTCAAGGAGATCGCATGGAAGTCAAGACTGAGAAGAAAACTATCACAGGGAACAAGTAAACACTGTCATACTCAATAGCAGCGTCCCTCTCCCCCCTCCCATCTCACCACGAGCATAAACAAATCAAGGCCAGGGAGAAGGAGAGTTACAACAGGAAACAGGGAGGAGTGAATGACATTGCACGGAAATGGAATTGAAATCAGAACCAGTTGTGGAAACCAGGAAGAGAACAAGATCTGTCAATTTGTCAACGGAATGTAATACGTGGCCTGAGAGTAGCCATGGAGACTCACTGCTCAATGAGGAAATACATTTCTCTGGAGGGATTCAATAGATATAGATTGTACGTGTATAGCAGCACTTAGGCTGGACTTGGTTAATCAATGGCATGGCAGTTAAATAGATGCAACACAGCACATTTACACAAATATATAATGACAGCACAACTATATATATATCATATACTTAAAAGTACATATTACAAGACGCGCCAAATTGTACGACTTGGTAGCACAGGAAGCAGTTAGAAAATAACATTGTTTCTTCATGGGGCCTACCTTACTTAAACTCTCCTCTAACTGCTTTTTAACATCTCCCCTGGCTGAGTGAACACTTTAAAGCTTGACCTGAACAGGAAAAAGAAAAAAAAACTCTGATTTGGAGAACTGCAGGGCCAATTTTGAAAGGAAACAAAGTGGAGATGTTTTTCCTTTTTTAAATGTGTTTTCATTTGAAGAGCTAATAGCTGAATTGCTTGTTACAGGCGGAGTGGAATGGTTCAGAGGCAGAGAGATACTATTACGGAACCAGGGGGAAATCTGGAGGACAGATGTGTGTGTGTGTGTGTGTGTGTGTGTGTGTGTGTGTGTGTGTGTGTGTGTGTGTGTGTGTGCGTGTGTGTGTGTGTGTGTCTATGTGTGTGTTTGTGTTTGTGAGAGCGAGGGCGAAACGCAGAAACTCATATAAAAGACACAGAGCCATTTACCTTGGCAGCGCACCACTTAACAAGTATCTGTCTGACTGTACCATCTCTCTTCCCCCTCAAAGAGACTGAAATACACTCACACACGCACCCACATACATACACACACACACACACACACACAAACATATATATGCATCTGTGTGCATTTTTACCCCTTTGGCTTCAATTCTCTTATTTTTCTCTGACTCAAAGGATATAAACGTATAATATATAATATATATTGTACGTTTATCTATATTTCGATATATATATAGATATATATATATATACTCGATATATATATAGAACCATATATATATAGAACCATATATATAGTATATATATACTGTATATATATGTATATATATATACTGTATTATATATACACACAGTATGTATATTAATACTTACACCCATATGCTCAAAGAAACCAACTTGAATGCCAAACCAAAAGCAGCTACTCTCCCTGTTCCTTTTCCTGTGTTTTCTGTGTGCACTGTCTATAAATTTAGCCAAATTCAATTCACTCATCATCAGAACTGCGGGCATATCAAATCCCAGCCCGCTTGCAAACGGGTGCTCTCTCATAAAGCAGAAGCCTGTGAGGGATGGCTTGATATAGCAGTGCCTCCCTCGCTAAGTAGAAACATCAAACATGGTTTCTCGCTCTTTTTATAATGAGCTGTCTTCTGCTGTCAAGTGGTGGCGGGTGGTTGTAACTGGCTTTCCATGCGCCGGTGAAACTCACTACTGTTTCTTACTTGAGGAAGATGGAATATAAAAAAATGAGGACATTTGAATAATGTAGAGCAACAGCAAATAGCATTCACCCCGCGGCCAAAATCCACAATGTATCTCCTCTGAAATGAGAGACTTTGATGCAATCTGCTAGCATCTCAGAGATAAACACGGCCAGCATTCCTCTGTGGAATATTACACTCTAGTCCAATATAAAAACAAATGGTAAATTCGATAACTGCATGACTGCATGTCCAAAGGGCTTTAATTGCATACTAGAGAATTTCCCAGAGACACTGAGAACCTTTAAAGAGGGTATTTCTGAAACAACCACTGGCCTCTCATATCAATCACTTGAATCTAACAGCGGCATGTGTGTGTGTGTGTGTGTGTGTGTGTGTGTGGGTGTGTGATCCTGTTTAGGAAATGGTTACTCGTGCAACACAAATACACACACACACACACACACACACACACACACACACACAACTACACACACACACACACACACACACACACAGAACTGCACACACACACAACAGGTGAGAGCAATTGAGCAGCTGTCAACACAGTGCAGAATATAATCAGTCTATGAACGGCATCAACCATCTAAAAACAGGCCATATCCATTAGCCCTGCCACACAGTGTTCACTGTGACTGCACCCGCACACTGACACTGGCTGAGGGGTGAATAGGACTCATCCTAAATAGAATATAGCTATAGATCTATCTGACTGATGAGATAGAGAGAGAGAGATAGAGAGAGAGAGAGAGACAGACAGACCTGTGTCTCATCACGTCTCGTAAAGAGTCTCAGATAGATACACGCCGTGGCATTGAGTGCATTATGATGTTAAATATATTTGGGAGGATTACGCAACACAACCCTCTATGAATACAAATGAGAGAAAGAGTTTAACCACCGCCCACTCTCTGGGCTTTGCACACGCTTTAACTGTGATAACCCCATTTTTTCCTTTTTATTGCTGATGTAAAAAAAACTTCAAAAGCATTCATATTTCTCACCGCGGAAATGAAAACAAGCAAGCATGAGAGTGAGGGGGAGGGGGGGGGGGGGGGGGGGGGGCAGAAAAAAGCAGAGAGCATAATGATCCAACCACACTTGGCAGGGGGTTGCTGATCGTAAAAAAAAAAAAAAGAACCAAACACAAAGTAGAATCTTTCACTCTACAAGCTGGGGACAGGACGGCGAACAGGACGGGGAACAGGACGGGGAACAGGGCTGTTTCTGCAGAGCAGCCTCACTGCGCGGTGGCGGCGGCGGCTCTGCGTTAGCATGCTAACTGGGTGAGTGCTGCCAGGCAGCAGGCTGCTGGGTAATATGGGTCACTGAGGGGGACTCAACAGCCCACAGCCCAGGGAGAGGTGACACTTCCACATCCACCACATTAAAAAGCGGTGCGGTGTGTGTTGTTGACCCAAGCCCAGCTCATGACACTCCTGAACACCGGCAGATAACGCCAGGTACGCGCTGTGTTCACAGCGCCGGCTGGAATCTGTCTTCAGATTGCGTGTTCAAGACTGTGAGATACGCAACGCAAAGACAATTAGTCTCCGTCTAAACCAGAGGGAACGTTTGTGTGAGGGCCGTGTTGTACGCTACACCCGATCCAGAGATACGTTGTCATCCAGACCGAATGTCTCATTCCACTGAGCAAGAAGTTCTAATTGGGTCTCTGGTGTAAACAGAGCCGTCGTGTCATGAGAACTGACATTGTGTCAGTATTTAGTTCTATTATGTTATTCATCATGAGAAATATCTATTTGTATTTTTTTTTTTCATTAGGATTGCGCAATAAGCAGTGGAATAACACTGTGGCTAGTACTGAAATAATGCTGATTGTACTAGGGCTGTTTCCTTATCTTATCTTATATATTACACTTCCTTTTTCAGTCAGTACACGGTTCGGTTAATTATTAAGTGGTAGTGTCATTTCTTACTCACTGATGTATTAAACTAGAACCCAGGCAGTAGACTGCCCTTAAGAGGAATTGAAAGGGTAGGGGAGTCATTGACATGTTAATAATTCCCATTTGTACTGTCAAGCTAGACCAATCCAGCCATATTGGGGGAGGGGGGGGGGGGATAGAGGCTGTGAAATATAGAGCGCTCTCATGGCTTCAGTTGGTCGCCACATTGAGATGAAACTCAGTGCAATGCGTATCATTCCATTTATACCGACACAACCATATCTGCAATAGTTGCAAGAGGAGGGGGGGCCGGGGGGCGGTGGGGGGGGGCCTAATGCTACATTCCTCCACACAGAGATCCTGTTAGCAGCAACTGCTGTTTCATCCAACGCATTTAAAACAAACTCCCTTGGAGAGTGTACGTCTGTCTATCCATCTATCTCTCTTTATATCCATCTATCTATCTATCTATCTATCTATCTATCTATCTATCTATGTATCTCTCTTTATATCCATCTATCTATCTATCTATCTATCTATCTATGTATCTCTCTTTATATCCATCTATCGATCTATCTATCTATCTATGTATCTCTCTTTATATCCATCTATCTATCTATCTATCTATCCATATATCAATGTATCTATCTATCTTTGTATCTATCCCTCTATCTATCTATCGATCTATCTATCGATATATCTATGTATCTATCCCTCTATCTACTATATGTATCTATCTATCTATGTACCTCTAACTATATCTTTATGTAGGATGGGGTGTTTTATGAGTACAGGGGCTGTATATCTATATATATATCGATATATATATTGATATATATATCTATATATATGTATATTTATCCGTTATATGTCACAAAGAGGTTGTTTGGTGTTTTATATGCACACTCAACCTTTTTGATTGCCACAGTTTCTGCCGAACCTGTGCATGTGCACAACAAATCCTCCCTTGTGGCTAATAAAGTTATATTCTATAGCGCTCTCTCTTTGAATCTTTCTCTCTATGTATATATATATATAATATAAACATGTACTTGTGTTATACAGTGACCAGTGAAGGTACATTCCTGGCTGTCAGCCTTTCTGGGGCCGTGCAGTGCAGTGCTGGACAGGGCTTTACAGCTTAGGGCTCCGGGGAGCACTCGCCATAGGTGGGTGTCTTTCCTATCAAACGCTACACTCACGCACACACACACACACACACACACACACACACACACACATAAAACACACACTCCACTCAAGCCCAAGCAAACACACCTGCACTTGCACTTGCACTTGCACTTGCACACACACACACACACACACACACACACACACACACACACACACACATATATTAAACAAACACACAAACAAAAAACACACCCACACACACCCACATTTAACACACACACACACACACACACACACACACACACACATAAAACACACACACACACGCATGATTTGCCACAGACACACACACGCAAAGTGGCTCCGTCATGCTGGGAGGACTGTTCAGCCTGTTGCCTCAGAGAGGTCAGCACTGGAATTCATGAGGCCAAAAGAGATTAGTAATTGAGTAATGGACATGGTGACATGAACAATGAGGAGGCAGAGAGGACGAGAGAGAGAGAGGAGGAGAAAGAGAGGCAGAGAGAGAGAGAGAGAGAGAGGGAGGGAGAGAGAGAGGGAGAGGGAGAATGTAACAGAGAGACTGAAACACTATATGAGTTTATTATCTGTCCCTCCTCCCTATGTCTGACCTTGGCTTCAATGTCCCAAAACAAAGTTATCAGGGAAGGGAAAAGAAAAGTGCAGGGGGTGGGGGGGGAGGGGGAGTAGGCAAGGTAGGGGACAATTGAATTATAATATCTTGTTTTTTTTTTTCTGTTAAGACTAGATAGAGTTCAAGGTCCTGCTATCTAAACAGTGAGGGGGGGGAAGGCTTGTACATAAAGTTCAGCCACTTAGCATAGCCTGTTTGTTTATATGCACAGAGTCACTCCGGCATCTGCAGGGGCGGGGAGCTCATCTTTTATTCACCGATTCTATTAGGAGATTAGTTTTACAACGCGCTTTATGGTGATAAATGAACGTAGCATTCGTTTACAGACACAACAGAGGAAGGCAGCTCAATAACAAGGCCTTTTCAAAGCCTTTCTTAATGTTGGCACAGCATTCATCTTGTAACACGACACCGCTGCCTTGGCTCCTTTGAAGCATTGCTGTTTTTTTTTTTTACCACTGTATTTAAGCATATGCACATACACAGAAAAAAATAAAGGAAAATGGTTCATCATCATGACAGGCGCATTATCAAAAGACATCACAGACAGTACTGGACGGACGGAGGAATATGAAATATCAGCGCGTGTATCGAGTGTGAGGGCAGCGGCTTGCCTATGGCCGTGTTCTCCTCTAAAGGTTATGATAACGATCCACTTTAGCTCCGAGGCACTGGAATCATACATCAAGGCTAATGTTTGCCCGCTCAAGCGGTTTGCCAATGACAAAGAGGAAAAGCCGATCTTAAGAACACGCATGCAAAAAAAAAGAGAGAAAGAAAAAGTCTCTCATGTGCTGACAAATCAGAGGGTTGGTGGAACATGTCATTACTTAGCTCTGCTGTGTCACACAGAATACTTTGGTCAAGGGAATCAAAAGATTTTCTCAGAGGATAGGGATGACAACCCCCTTAAACCGATGGGAAATATAAGCAGGGTTTGTTTTCTGGTCCGACCTTTGAAGTTCCCCCAGTATTCTATTTTAAAGGATTTAAATTACACTATCCAAAAGAGAGCTGGTAATAATTTACATGCTATTTCGGTGATAGTGAGGAATTCACTGGAGGGCAGTGTTCAGAGTTAATGACTTGTTCTGCGGCAGTGGGAGGCGCACGTGCACGCGCACACACTGCACACACTGCACACACAGCACACACTGCACACACAGCCCCCCCCCCCCTTTAAATTCCTGCCATTGTTGGATGAATAGGGGTGATTTGGTTTAATGCACACACTGGGCCACAACAAGGAAGCTCTGTGGGTGTCAAAGGAGGACTACTGTATTTAATGTGCCCTATCACATTTACATTAAAGTCATTGAGCGGAACGACCTTATCTGTGGAAATACTGGTCGCATAACTGGGTCACTTAGACATAACTCAACTAGTATCCCAGATGCCTGAATTACCATTTCAGAGTTTTCCCTGGGGAAAAATCAAAGGAGCAGCAAATGAATACAATCTAATTTCCCTACAAGCTGTCTTTCCAAGCACTGGAACACATGCATGGACTACTGCCACATACTGAAGAGATGGCTTTGGACACGAGCCAAAGTGTTTTCCACAGCAATCAATACTAGCCTACTGCTGCAGTCCCCGGCCTGTCAATGTGTGTGTGTGTGTGTGTGTGTGTGTGTGTGTGTGTGTGTGTACATGTGCATGCGTGTGTGTGTGCGAATGTGTTTGCGTGTGTGTGCGTGTGTGTGTGTGTGTGTGTGTGTGTGTGTGTGTGTGTGTGTGTGTGTGTGTGTGTGTGTGTGTGTGTATGCACGTGTCTGCGCGCACGCGTGTGCATGGCTGTTTGAGTGCCAAAAGCCTGCACTGTTATGTGTGCCAAAGCCTTGTCAGCTAGAGGGGGGGGCAAAATAGAAGAGAGGTCAGATGAAATCAGAGGTGATGATAATAACACATTAATATAACATGATCTAGAAATACCATCCGTACTTGTGAAGACATATGCATATACAAATATATTTATATCTATATGTATATAGATATAAATAATAGTTAAAAATAGTTATAAATATAGTTATGACATAATATGAGAATTCACAAGCACTGAGGATATAACAGTATCATGTTGAGCACGTGTTATTTTCTCATTTTCTGTGTAACTCATATATATATATATACAGAGGAAGTTTGAGTACTTTACTAAATAGTGTGTCAGTCAGTATTGAGTATTAAACAGATGTCACTGGTGTGTTGGTGGCCGTTTGCAGATGGACAAACTGGGCAGAGGCCCACTGGAGGTAGGGTTTTGGAGACCGGCTGAGTGCCACGACACAAAGCCTGTTCTGGAGAGCAAACAGCGCACACCTATTGGTGGTAAACACTGCTGGTCAGACCGAAATACTATGAACCCCCCCTCTCCACTCCACACACACACACACACACACACACACTTAATTATTAACTTGGAGTATGGCTTTTAACAAACCCTGTGTAAATAAAATAAAGGTACAATCATAAATCCCCCCCCCCCCCCCCCCCCCCCATGATGTGAACAGTGTTCTGTCGAGGGAAATCGTTGGGATTGAAACCGAATTGACTTTTTGTTCCCCGAATGGCTATTTCCATCTCTATAGAAATTGCTGGCTGCATTTAAAAGAAAAGGACCTGCAGCCCTGCGACAGGATGAGAGCGAGCCCAGTAGGTCCCAGGTTGGCTGCTCTTGTCACTGCCTGCCTGGCCCAGCAGAGCTGATGCCTGCACCCTGGGAAGGCCATCGGTGAGTAAGGAAAATACCTGAGCAATAACCAGGAAATTACGCTCAACACTAAAGCTCTGCATTCACAACACAGCGGTGAATCAGTAATCCATTTCTCTTTCTTTTGCAGCCGGTTCAATAAAGCACTGTTTTGATGTTCACGTTGTGAAAAGAGCAGTGTGTTTGGCATTCGGCTTCAGGCTTAAGATAATTGCTATCTCAAGATACAAGATATGAGCTTTAGCTCCCATCGCCCCACGTCGTCTTTGATCTGGCGGGGGAAAGTAGAGGGAGCTGGTTGTGAGTCAAATGCCTGGGCGGTGATTTACTCCTGTGTTTTGCCTCAATGTAAATCTGATTCAGTGTAAATTCAACTCCAGTTTAAGTCAAGACAAAACGCGGAATGAATGAACGTGTCAGAGAGAATTACAGGAATCAAAAATGCACGGAGAGGGCTCGGGGCTGTATTTACCACTGCTGTCATTTCCTACTCTGCTACACAAATCCCATAACTCCCGCACAGCCCTCTATCCACAGTTCCTGATACACAGGGTTATCGCCTCATCTATATGACCTAATTTCAATCCACCATATGTTTGTCTATTACCCCCATACCATAATGTTGTAACAGCCCCACATATGTTAATCTAGACTTCTTAACAACCAGACTGCTGGAGGAGAAAGATTGTGAGCCACTGCGTTGTTTTTTTCCTCCATGATATTCGGTGGTGTTCAGTAATATTTGTGTCAAGGCTAATTCAGAAGAACTAAAGGGCTATTGACATTTCTCAATGTGCTGTGTGGATTTGTGTGTCAGGATTACTCACTTGACTTGTTTATAGGTTTAGGGTTTCACGTGAGCCTCCCTGGCTGACTCATGCAGATTATTAGTGCAGTGTTATGGGGAAAAGTCAGTTTGTGTCTGAACAGACTCGCTGAAGGTCATAAAGGGACTTGAAGTTGTCAGAGCCATTTCCAGCGTCATATAATCAGGCTACAGCATTTGCAGAGAGTGTGAGCTTTTCCAAGCCCTGTAGGAAATTGAGGTCAATCTGCCAACGTCGACAGTTGCAATCAGAACACATCCTCAAAATAGTATTGTGTAATAATTAAGCTTAAAATATTTCCCCTCCCGTTTCAAATATGTATTTACATGGTGTATGGGTAATGTGCCATGATGCTAGGTGCTGCATAATTCATTCTAGGGAAATTGCCTTTGCTTCTCATACAAATTTTAACATTGTCATAAAATATGCATTCTACAACTGTTACTATTGTTCTAGGCTCATTACCGGAACTTTTTTTCGAATGCATGTTCGAAAGTACAGAGTACGTATCCTTTTCTGGATGAGGGAACTAGTTCATATAATCTTTTCCAGATATCCAGTAGACTGGAATGTAAGCACTTTGCAATGCAAATAAGTGTTTTGGAAAAGGGGCGGGGCTGACATGTCCATATTGCGCAAGCACATGGCCTCGGAATCGACGACACATGCACTTTAAGTAATTACTATATAATTGCATCGTGTTAAAGGCTATAGCGCGAGGGCTCGAGGAGATGATATCCGTTGATGGAGGAATTCCGCCATCATAGATGATAGCTTGTCTAAGCAGCGAGCCATAAATAGCCACCTTTCTCATGAAAAGGAAACGTGATAGCCACTCTATTACTCAAGAGGAAAGAATGTAAGTAAACCATCAGCGTACCAGTCAAGTACAAACCCGGCTTTGTCCTTCCCGATAAACAATAGAACAACACTAGAGAACAATTTCCACATCACCACAGTCAAAACAAGAACTGGGCACTCATGAAAGTGTCGCCGTGGGTTGCTCAATAATATCAATAAGGATTAATGGCAGCAGCATGGATCGTGGACACATTATTTATTTAATGGCCGACGAGAAAAGTCATTCCCACAAACTAATCAAAGTAATGCAATTGAGAAGAGCAGTGTAACCGGATAACAGGCGTCCCATATGGCCACCGTTCATCACAACTATGGCCCAAAAGGGCAACAATAGAGGCGTTTAAAGTGGTGTTGCAAATATGAGCTGACACTATATTACGCACGGGATGACATTTTTTTTCCCCAAAGAACATTATGCAAATCGTGCAGAATAGTTACGACATGTCAGCACAGACTGTCTCAGTGTGCTTTATTAACCTCGGTGCAGCCTGCCATTGATCTAGGCATTGCAAACTATCGCAGCCCCCCATCTCAACACACTTTAATCCCATATGCGTCTGATACTATTTCGCAATTTCCGGCCTTATGTCATGCAAGTGACACGCATTGCGAAAAAAAAAGAAATGACAGCGCCTATACACTCGCAGTGATTCTTGCGGATTTCCCCCCTCTCTCCTCATAACGAAGCCCCATAGCGCACAGCGGCGAGTCTTACGGAGCGCAGCTGGACAAGTGCGCGTTACGCACAACGCACAGAGACACGAATAACCCGGAGAATAAATACAACGCGTCCATCGCTCTGATCCTCCAAACACATCCATGTCGGCGGATCAATGCACTCGTTTATGGGTGTTTACAACGGCCATGCAAACTGACAAGTGGCGGAGCGGGAGCCGTGCCAAGAGACACAGCGCCATAAAGGTGTCATTCAATAAAAGTACAAGAGAACATGCATGAGAACATGAGAACATGAGCACAGCATCGGAGGTAAACCCAGCACAACATTACCCAAAGCAGGGATATAGGAGGATAATGGTGATACATGTGGACATCACACTCACCTCTCCGTGGCTGGCGGAGCGTCCCTTGGGGGTATCCTCGGGTAGGAAATAAAGTTTAGAGCTGGATAAAAGTTGTTTGCTCGTCCTTTCTTCCCACAGCAGCTGAAGCTCCGCGATACAAATAGGGTCCCCAGGTTTACATCGGACGAGGAAAAAGTCTCCGAGCGACAGGATCCTCGGTTTGCCGTCCAGGCTGTGACATTTAAAGGCTTTGTAGAATATATAGGGTCCATGTAAACCGCAAGTCGAGCCCACCCACTGTGGAGAGGAAAAACAGCAATTGAGGAATTAATTCGTGAGGTAAAATCCCATTTGGCAAATAAATCTCGACCACGCATAACACAAATAAATGCCAGTGTCAATGGGTGGAAAGATAGCCTACAATCAGAGCGATAACGTTGGAAAATGTCTACATATTACGCGCTTGTTTGGAATCGATGTAACTATTTTTATCTGCAATTATATGACAAAGATGTAATGTATGTAATATGAGAGGTCAACGTTTCACTGCGTACCTTCCATAGCGTTAAGTGTTTGTGTTGGGATTAGCCTAATTATAAAATGGCATTAATGTGTGGTTGATATAAAGCTTACCTTCAGTGAGTCCGGCTCCATCTCGACTATGAATTGATTCAACTCAACACGCTCTCCAAACTTGCTGGCTTGAATGGATTGCCGAAGGTCCTGGAAGCACCATAGCTCGTAGGGATGTTAAAAGTCAGCAATATTCAAACAAATGGCAAATTAAAAATGTTTTAAAATATCATAATTAATGCATGAGCAATTCATTGAGACAAGCATATCGATTAAAGAAGTCATTTATCTTACATGCATTCTCCACGTCACAATATGTCTCGCAATATACCTTACACTCTAATAAATATATATAGTTAACTCTATTTATTCCATACAATCATTTTAATTGGCAGGGAAAATATTTATTTCTGCATATAGCTCAAATACAACCAAAATATCGCCTTAAACGGCTTTAAGTATTTTGTTAATGTCCATTTTCAGGTTTTTGGAGATATATTTCTTTCAGGACTTGGGTAAAAGACGTTCAGTATGAAAGCCCATTTCTCCCAGTAATGATACCAGGGCGCTTACTGTGGACGCATTCAAGAAACAATGTTATATGAAAGTTAATAGGGCTATCAAATGTTTCCTCAAAAGACATTGTGTAAACCACGAGGCAGTAGCCTACGCTCGCTTAGCCTAAGAGGATTGGGTATGCGTTATACTGGAACGTGAAGGTGGACCTTGTTAACGTTTTGAACCTTTATATTTTACATGCTTTCAAAGAAAGAATGAAAATTAAGAGGCGGACGTCATGAGATTCACGGCGCGGTCCATTATGTCAGAATAAATCATATTTTAAAATGCTGCAATTGGGCGAAAATTTGAATTTGTGCCAGTTTGAATTTATTACGCGTAAGCCTTTACAATCTATTTGTCTAATCATATCAACATCGAATATTTATAAATAATCAAAACAATTAATGTAATTATCAAAATGGTAACTTTCTCATCCACATCAGAACGACGTCGAATAGATCATTAAAATCGATGCAGGGCGGGGTTAATCTATTGCATCTCCCTCGGATGAATGTATTATGTTTATCAAGTGTCTTTAGTAAGCGTCAATTGAAAAAATACCTCTGCGCTCCACTGCGGTGTGCTATTTTCCGCTACCACCGACCCTTGGCCCGCTTTTTTCCCTTGCCCAGATCACAGACCGTGGTGCAACAGCGATGTATTTCTGAAAGCGGCCGTCGGCGGTATTACTCAATACGCTTTCCCCCATGGACTTATCAATGGGCAAAGAATGCAGGGACATTTATTCCCATCCAATGAAGCATTTCCCAGATACATTCTTTGGTGGGTAAAAATAGCTGTTAATATTTTACAGGCAACATATACTATAAGCATCTGTTTCATCGAGGCTGACGTATAGATAATAAGGCCACACACAATGTCCCCAGGTTGAACTGGGCTCTCAGATAGCAGAGATAAGGTTGTAAACACTGGGTAGAGGGATCTAATTTGTTTCTAGGGAAACAAATGACCTGATAGTAATCAAATAAATGTAATACAACAAAGATGAACATGTAGGCTGTAACAGAATGAACTATTAGCTATAGGCAAGGCTACACAATGTTGCCATGGGGAGTACAATGTTACACAGAAATAACAGTGTGGTAAAATACATTTTGCCCATCTAAGGACATCCTATCTGTTTTATAAGGTACGATATGACAATATATCTTTCATACAAAATGCATTGGCTGTCTTAAACCAGAAGGCATGCACATATTTCAGCCGTGGGAAAGGTGGCTTTAGAGAGAGGCACATTGTTTTTCCACTGGATATGACTGCATGGTTTCCTGGAGTGTGGGTTGGATTAAATCCCATATAGAGCTACAAGTCTCACAATTATCTCCCCTGATTTCTCCTCAGGCCATTTCAATGACTGGATCAATGGGGTTGCATTGTTAATGGCAGCCAGCATAATGAAGTCTCTGGTTAATCGATGGCACTACTCCAGCTCTTATCTGGTAATTGAAAGTGCTGGATTGTCAAGAGCAGAGAGCCGCCTAGCTCTAGGTTATACCCAGGGAAATCCCGGTGCTATGTTTGATGTGGCGGGAGCCCTGTATGAGTTGAGTTACATGTTGTTGACCGGTCTTCATTCAAAGGGATCATAACAGAAACAGGAGGGAGGCGATGGGCGATTTCCTCAAACGCAGACTTCTGGCCGGTGGATAATGGTACTTTGGGATAGATAGTCACATGTAATGCGATGTCTCATCAAAGCCGCACACATCCATCTGTTTTATTTATCTGCCTACATCTGCTCACCGTCCTGGGGGTCAGGGTTACACAACATAACATGAACGACCAGATTGCAATTATTTTGATTAATGTGACGTGAGGCTAGTGATACGCTTATTGTGACGATGCAATTTGGAAGTCTATTGTTGGTGTGTGTCTTGTGAGTTGTTTACTGGATATGCAATGTTAATACACAGACATATTGGAAACATATGTTCAGGGAAACTGAATGATAAGAAACAACAGTAGACATGAATCTAGTTGACATGATTCTTTATGTGAGCACCACCAAGTGGGAGGGTGGTGACTGTGTTTGTTTTGTTTTTCACTCAATTTTCTTTTCTGTTACAGTCTATGTACTTCGGAATTTCCCCCATTAGCACACAGCAAGTATGTTCCCAGTTACAATTCACTTCCCAGATAGAACTGCGTATGACTGCGTGGGCCTATATTTTATCATTCAAAAAATGTTACTGCACCCGGAGGATTACAGTTTTCAATATGAATGTATCCTCTTTAGAATGTGTTCTTGTTCTGTCTCAACATAATAACAGTAATAAAGTAAAATGCAGGGTAGGAGGGTAGTCAAATTTATTTTCTCTGTTGTGTGTGCTACCATTAGCAACCGTGTACGTTGCAGCAATGTCTTATTTGTTCGTTCAGCACAGGTGTTCAGCATTCCAGTTAATGAGGTAACCTCAGCAGGGAACTGAAACACACACACACCGCACGCACACACACACACACACACACGCACAAATAGTGAGCTGGGGCTAGGTCTAAAAACCACCGCAAAGAAAACCCAAAGTCAATAAAAACAGCATAGATTGAACGAAAACAGTGGCGTTTCAGCTTGGATTGTGAGCTTGTTCACAGTCCTGTTCATTTGGTGCATTAGTCATCAAAGACTCTCAATGGATGCCAGATTGCCAGATACTTAAGGATCATAATTATTTAATGATAAATGGCTCATAATTACCTTGAATAATACTGTTGGTTTCTATATCCATGCGGAAAATGTATAGGTATTGGGGTGCGATGGCCTCTCATTATCTGTTAACCTTCTGGTCGTTCCCATATACTCTGCCCAGTTGGTATCCATCTATCATCGTTCAAAACCCCCCGACTATTAAAAATCCATCAAGAAAATTTGTTCCCGGGCACACGTTTCGATAGTAACTTTACACCTGTGACTTTGTGCACGTATAATCACATTACAATGGCCCCTGTCTGGAGGATTACTTTGAAAGGTGATCCGAGCAGTGTTAGCAGGCTAACATTAGCCCCACACACGCCATAACACAGTCTTCACAAGCTATTCACTCACCTGTAAGTCCACCTTTATACTCAATACAGTGGACCACACGCAAACACACTCACACACACACATACTTGTGCACACTTGAACCCAAAGACATGCACACACACACACACACACACACACAATCATATTACTTCATTTAAGAGTACATTTAATCAGAATGGAGGTCAGATGTGACCATTCTGAAGGACTTTATTTTCTCTGTTGATGTTAGAAGCTATCTTATGTAGGATGGATTTGAAATGATGCCCCGCAGATAATATTAATGAGTCCATTTGAGCTTGATGCTTTACCATGTATCTGAAGCCCATGTGTCTTCAATGAGAAAATGACACATGTTCAACCCTAAACCTTGTTGTGCTCTTCATCTGGAAGCATTGCTCCTAATTGTACATTGTATTCCTTTTGTTCCAACATCCTAAACCATCTGTAGTCGTTAACGCGCATATTATCCTGGAGTTTTCTTTTGAATAATCAGCAATACTGATATACATTTATTTATATTTATTCATATACATTTATCTGAATGGGATATTTCAAATAAACAACAACAACACAACACATATGAGATGATTGTGTGTGTGAATCCCGTTCTGCATCCACAAGCCACTACTATTCAATAATTGTTCAATAATGATTTGTTTTAACGGCCACATAGTATGTACAGCAACATCATATAACCTAGAGCACTTGTATAAGATTGACCGTCACCTTTTCTTGAGGTTATTTCTGGTGCAGCAAGCGTACATTCGCCTCATTGACGGATGGTGTTCAGCCCAATCAGAAACAATCAAACCACAAAATATGGTCCCTTAGCCTTAACACACACACAAACATGCACACACGCTCACACACACACACACACACACACACACACACACACACACACACGGACAAACACACGTACACATACTTTGTATTTCTGGCATTAGAATTATGAATAATTCATTTATGCAAATGTGCGATGGCGGATAAATGAAAAAGATAAGGGTGATTGAAAATCCATTTTGCTGGACTGAGTTACAACTACCTATGTGCAATGAATGATTTTGGTACAGATATTTAAAGTGAACACTTAAAAAAATGAAGACTAAGAGGCCAATACCTCCACATCTGAGTAACACATCAATGTGAAGATGTCCTGAGATTTTACCATTTGGTGTAATGCAATGCTGACATCACTCGGGTAATCGTGCCCATGGGTCACACGGTAATCCACCCTGACTACAAGGAAGGTGACCTCAGAATTCAGCATCTGTATAATACATTACCGCTGTGTTTCACTTCAGACAATGGATTGTTATAAATTTGTGATAAATGTCAACTAAGATCCCATCAATCAATGCTCTATTATTTCCTACCCTCTGGATTACTGCATATTCCTAAGTGTGTGTGTGTGTGTGTGTGTGTGTGTGTGTGTGTGTGTGTGTGTGTGCCTGTGTATGGTTGTTAATTTATGCATGTAGGTATGTTTGTGGATGTAAATGGTCTGTTTTAGATTTCTTGCCATGTATAACATTTGTATTATTTACAAAAAGGCTTGCATGAGCAATCCTGCTGTTATCTGTATCAATGCACTGAACTGTCTCCATATTCGGTTTATAAATGGCTGTGCAGAATTGTAGCTTTACTGGGAACAGGAGACAAAGGATATGTTTTCAAATGTGACAACCAGCGAATTGTTCTAGCAGAGCTCTGTATTTTGGTTCAATGGATGTGGGGAAAAAAATGCAGTCTAGTGTTAAGAGCTTAGTGGCTGGGCACACATATTAAAAACTCTCTCAGCATTAATAATTCATTTCACTTTATGTGGCAATTTAGGAGTCACTTGAAGTTGCTATGGTGACAGGGGTATTTTGAGACAGCTAATGACCTATGCAAAACCCACTCGCTGTTAGCTTCAGTCAAGCTAAATGAGATTGCTGTCTGTATTGTTTGTGATACATGGCTGAGAACATAATGTGCCTATGGCTTTCCCCATTTTTTCCCAACAGGGCAAGTTTAGGTCGTTAATATCAATGTAAAACATCTGTGTGTTGTTTACTGTACTCCTGAATGTGGGCCAAGCAGAAAGCAGTGTATTATTCTGTTGTTTTGATTGCTATTTCCCAATTGCAGAACAGTTGTCAAGTTATGATAACAAAAGACATTCCAGCTCGCCGTGAGGAAAACGAGCACAGTTTGTCACGGTTTAGAAAGAACCCAATATGTTTTACACTAAATCCCTTTCAATATCTCTTTATTTTTCAGCTTATGTCAAGAATTCCACACTGGAAGAGCTTTGAAGGCGTTCTGCGCTCTGAGGCGAATCATAATTGTCCAGCGAGGCCTCTTGCAGCTGTTGGGTTGAGACAGAATGAGTCATGTGTTATCCATTTAAGTCCAATTTCTCCCATGCAAATGCCTGACATGTGTGACAGTGCACGGCCCTAAATTTGAAACATATACATTGTTTTGAAACAGAGAGAGAATTGAGGCCCGAACCATATGATTACTTAGCCACCTGTTTCCTTCATCATATGCAGTATTTAGACTAAATAAAACGAATATGCTTTAGAACACTTCCACTCATTTATTTCATGATTGTCATGCAGTGTCATCAACCATCCAATTTAAAAAAGAAAGCTTGTATAAAACATGCATTTAATGTGTATATATAGATGTGTAATCCAAAGAATATGAATTATAATGTGTGCTTTTTTTTCTGAAAAAATAAATATGTGACACAGACGTGATATATTAATGGAGTTTGATTTTGGTGAGATCAACGCATATCAACTAGATTCTAAGCTTCAGCCTTGACCGATATTACAATGGTTATAATTTACATTCTTAACAGGCCATTTTAGACGACGGTGTTAGACTAGTGTTTTGATTTTCTTGTTCTCGCGAGGTTTTTCTTTAACGGTAATCGTTAAGTGTAGCAATTATTTGTAGCCATTGTAGCCACAGAACGGCATAACAACAATTATGCCATTCTGTGGCCAATAAATAGGACATGGACTGCCATCTGCTGGACTGTTTCCGTAACAACATCATGAGTGCTTTCACGTGACCAATAGAAATTCCACTGTAAAATATTTCATTAGTCATGTGTTGCAATGGTGCGTAATAATAGTGTAATGTATGACTCTGTATAAGCAGAAAGTCTGTGTTATTCGGAAAGAATGAGATAAAGGGGAAATTAGAGCACACATTGAGGAAGCATTACAATGCGTGTTGACTACTTAGTGCCAAATAGCAGTTGTGGGAAGCAATCACTACTATTGCAAAATAACAAAAAGTCAACAGCCAGTCTGAACATAACCTACAAAGCTTTGAGCAAGCAAACACAAGTAGGGTTTCCATCCCATGTTTTTCTTGTGAGAGAGTATTTTATATATTTTTAATTTTAGCACTGTATGGAGGTGGCCATGTAACAAGGAAGTTAACAAAGGAAAGAAAAAAAGGAAAGAAAAAATATATCCTATTGGCTAAAATAAAGTGACCAAAACACAGACCTAAAATAAATAGTTAAGTTTGTTTTTCATTCATGCAGTCATTGTCAGTTTGCATGTCATATAAGTATGAAACCATATGATGTAACTTTAGATAGATACTAAAGTTAGTGTAGTGTAGTGTCTGTATTGATATGGTGCTATCCATTTGTATGGTACACCGGTATGTCCTTGTCGTAAAGTGTAAATCTCCCAGATTTCTTATGGCATTTTACAGAGGAATGCCCCCTTTCGGTCCCACTCGCTATTCTGAAAGTAGAGCGAGTACAGTGACCGCCAGCCGCCGAGAGATTTTTTTCTTTGTATTTGTACCACGTTGGTTGTTTTAATGTTGATTTTGCTACTTTATTCCGGTCACCCAATGCACTGTGTGCGTGCAATACAATGTAAAGTTGTGTTGTTTGTTGTTCGAGCTGATTTCCTAAAGAGGCTAATGTAGCTAACAATAACAACGACTAGCCAATGAGAAACGGGAAAGCTAAGTGCTGCAAGCCAGGAAAGTACATCACGTTCTCGATAGAGCAGGTCGGACGTACCGACGTACCGTACAAATAGATGGCAGATTAGTGTGACACAAGGCTCATGTTCTAGTCAGTGGATCACAACTCACTGCTGGCGGGATCACTGTGATTAATCATCCCTGTGAGCCGCTTCTGTGTGACACAAACCGCAGGAGGGTAAGCAGATCATTTGAAACAAAGACAGGAAAAGTCTGTCCCCTCTCCAATGTTTCCGGCCCCATGCGTCGTTTCCCTTCCCCTGGCCAGTCACTGGATGGCTTGAATGACAACACACTGGCAAAAATCCCACGCAGCAACATGAAGCCAAAAGACCCTGTCCCCTTCTAAAAATAATATTTTGATGAACTTGCAATTCAGGTGGGAAGCTACTGTTCAAATTGACTGGAGCTGTGTCTCTAATCTCATCTGCAGCGCAATGGTGCACCCCTACGCATCATGAAAATGTGGTGGAAAGGGTTAGCTGTTTCAGGGTCCTTGGGGTATACATCAACAAAGACATTGCCGTGTCCCAATTCAGGGGCTGCATCCTTCGAAGGACGCGTTCCTTCGAAGGACGCGTTCCTTCGAAGGACGCGTCTACGAAGACTGCATCCTTCGAAGGACGCGTCCTTCGAAGGATGCAGTCTTCGTAGACCGCGAAGGCTGCAACGAAGGCCAAACGAGCGTTGTGGAATGGGACGGTCTAGCCTACGGAGCATTTCTGGATTGCGTAACCAGCCGTTAACGTCCTTTACCTTGCGTGACCACTCGCCGAGTCTCCTAGCAACCCTGACAGCTGCGGTTCAAACCGGACAGCGGAGGAGAAATAGTAGCCAGAAATCATAATTGTATTGGTTATGTTTTATCTTTTATTGGAGGAGTGGGAGAAGATTCACCACCGGGTGAAGAGGAAGAGAGGACGTTGGCTTAACGTTAATTAGTTTAACGTTATATGTCTAGCGTTAATGTCATTGAACTTTGACAATAAAGTTACATATTTAAAATAGTCCCAACCTTACTTTTATATTAAAAAAATGTTTTTACATAGTTTTGTCATTAAATATGTATTCGCTGCAGCTGCTGCTTCTGCTCTCTCCGCACCATTTCTGAAAAAATATCTAACGCGCAATGAATCTTGGGATACGTTGGGCCGTGAAGGATGCATCCGATGCGTCCTTCAAATCCGGGAAACGAAGGCTGCATATCTCGGCCGCATTCGAAGCACCCTTCGAAATGGGACAGCACTTGACGCGCCACTGTGACGTATGCGGTCTTCAAATGCGTCCTTCGAAGGATGCAACCCCTGAATTGGGACACGGCCATGGTCTGCCCACACAGACAAGGGGGTCAAATCCGCTTGGAATCGTCTATTCTTCTTGAGGGGACTAAGTTTGTAACCAAAGTTTGTCATCCTCACAAACTTTTACAGGTGCACTATTGGTGTACGGTAGCTTCACAGCTAAGGAGCGTTAGGTCTTGCGCACAGTGGTCAGGTAGGAGAACACATTATTGGCGAATAGCTCCCCGCCCTACTGGACACCTACCACACCCTCAGGAAAGGATTAGTAAAGGTCCCGTGACATGCCACCAGGTGTGGTGTGATTAGCCGTTACAAGCCGTTTTGAAAATCTGTCTGTTATGACATCACTGGTGGGCGTGCCCACCTAGATGTGTGCTGGATAGATCAGTCTACCAGCCTACCCAGTGGACTGTCGCAAACGTTGCTCATCTATCCAGCATATATTTAGGTGGACACGCCCATCTGTGATGTCATAAAAGACAGCTTTTCAAAACAGCTTGTAACGGCTAATCACACTCACACCTGGTGACATGTGACGGGACCTTTAAGGACCCCCACAACCCATCACATAAACGTTATTCTGCTGCCCTCTGGCGGCAATACCAGTACATTCGTTATCACACCGGCAGACTAAAGTTTCTGTGGCGCACTCACACTAGGCCATCTGTACCGTGCCCTAGTACGTTGGTTTGCCCGCTAAAGTCTAGATCGTTTGGCTAGTGTCCGTACTCAAGAACAGTTCAGTAAATTCCGCGGCCTCACTACACACTCACGGAGAGGTGTGCCGTAATGCCTCATCATTGGACAACTTTGACTTTGCACTGGATGCACATAATCACATAATTCTCTATTTTGTCTAGTTATATTATAACCCTGTAATATACTCGTTGCTTTCCAGATTATTTATC
Source organism: Micromesistius poutassou (assembly GCF_964030765.1). Taxonomy (NCBI): domain Eukaryota; kingdom Metazoa; phylum Chordata; class Actinopteri; order Gadiformes; family Gadidae; genus Micromesistius; species Micromesistius poutassou. Next base: position 16,762,384 of record NC_140277.1, read on the forward strand.
TTTTTATATAAATATTAAAACAATAGAAGATCCTGCCCTAAATAGGTAGGTACTAACCTAATGTAAAAAAAAAAAAAGTCTTGAACCTGATCTTGAACTGATTATGTGTATTATGTTCCAAAATGTACAAGGTAACTAATATAGGATATTATAGGCTAAATGCATGGATGCTTGCATTAAGCCAATTAAGCCAGCCTTGACAGGCCTTTCCATTTCAGGGCCAGATTGAGGAAAACCCCCTGGGGGAAGACCGTCATTGGGACTTGTGTGGTTTAAAAGGTAGCCAGAAAACAGAAGTTTATCTCAAAATCGTCCAATGTTTGTAGACATAGAAGGTAGTGGGTACCATCCATAATTGGTTATACTGGTTTCATCCACATGGTTGCATGAGCTCACTCATGGTATGTGCTAGAAAGGCTAATGAGGGAAATTGCCAAATCTAAAGTCCCTGGGGCACTTTGAAGAGATAGATCCCCATTGACTTCTTAAATAGGGAAGGCAATTTTGAAAAATAACACTTTGAAGAGATATATCCCCATTGACTTCTTAAATAGGGAAGGCAATTTTGAAAAATGACACATGATAACAATAGTGTGGCTTGCTTTGCAACCAGAGGCATAACCACGGGCGGGCCTGGACGGGTCTAGGCCCGCCTAATTGTCAGTCTTGCCCGTCCAGTCAGAGGGCTTTCCTTCGTTTACGTTCACCATCTAAAAAAGGAGAGCTCAAGCGTTCAAATTGTTCAAATTGGCTTTGCCCGCCTGTTTTTTTTTTCTGTGCCCACCTATATGGACATTTCTGGCTACGCCACTGCAACCACACAAATAATTCCTTGAGCAAACATTGTGCACACTATGTTTTTACCGTATCCTCTGTACATGAATGAATAAATGAATTAATGTTCTTGATGTTGTCTCGACCATTAATAGATCATCTGATTTCGAAGGAGAGCGAGGTATTCATGGATGTCTATTTCATGCGCTCTTTCGGATACGCCCCCGCCTCCCCGCAGTAGGGGCGGGGCTTAAACTTTGGGGACAATGTTCAAATGTAATAAAGTACAGCAACGGGAACAGAGACCTCAGTGCTCCGTGCACACGCTATCGTGTTGGATCGGTCATGTGGACGTTTATAAGCGCAGTGTTCACCAGAGCGTGTTTTATTCTCGTATCGCTGGTAGCAGTCTGTAGAGTGACATGGGTCATGAAAGACTCCAACTACTGGTTTCTGACGCTCCTCTTCCTACCTCAAGTCGCCGAGATGGTGATCACCTTGCGCAGGCGAAAAGGAAAAGATTATAAATGGTAAGATATGCAATTTAATTACTTTTACTTTACTTTTATTTTGTTTACAAATGTCCTTTGTTGTAGATAGCCCATTTCCTGCATGTCCCATCCTGCAGCGTTACCCCCCCCCTCCCCCTTTTTGGAGGTACTCAAGCACACCTTAATACACCCCTACAAAAATATTATAATTATTCTTCATTATTATTATTATTATTAGGCTATTATTATTATTATTATTAGGTGCCAAGCACAAAGTGCGAGGAAACCTATTGTGATTCTAGTTATATAAAATATTATATATAATATTGTTAAATATTCCGCCGCGTTTGCATTACACAGCCTAAACCGCACGCATGCTTTTATGAAACTTACCAGACCTGGGGCCTCATTTATAAAACTCTGCGTAAAACCCTCCCTAAAACAACAGTACGCCCAAACCTCAGAATGTGCGTACGCACAAAAATATTCAGATTTATAAAACCGTGCGGCGCACAGCTGTACGCACTCTTCTCGTTATAAATACCAACTTGCGTTGAATTTGGCGTGCGTGCACGAGCGCCATGCTCCTCCCAAGTTCGTCCCATAATAGTCCTTATAAGGTCAATGCTAATTAGCAATGAATATTCCTAGTATATAAGGAGCCTTTGCTGACCTATCATTACACGGGAACACCCGCATGCGTTACACGCGCTCGCGTCTCCTACCCCTCGCTAAATTCTCGAGCAATTCCAAAGCTGCCATATTTTAGCCCGTTAGAATACAGAGGCCAACAGGAGCATTATTTATTGGCCTTGTGCCAATATGATAATTAATTACTATGTCATATAGGCTAATTTAATGTAGGCCTACATATATATGTATCAGGAAAATTAATACAACTTAAGTGATACAGTTGGTCTGGCCGAGGATTGTGATTTGAATGGGTTGTAGTGTGTTGAACATAATATTGCCTTAATTCATATTTCATAATAGGTGCTTTTTATAAAATGAATAAATAAATCCGAAGTCATAGTATGTGGTGCGCAATGTGCGTTGGGTATCGGGAGGCATAGACATATAGGCATATATAGGCATAGGCATAGACTTATATCAGATGTCTATGTTGGGAGGTAGCGTGTTATTTTCCTTTGGCTTTATTGGCGGATTGCAAACCGATATGGTGCATTACCGCCACCAACCGGTTTCCAGATTTGCCGCCATTTTGAATTTAGTTAAAAACAGTAAATTGCCTAACGATCCCAGGTTTTTGGACTTTGACAAAAATCCTTTAGCCCATATCATCTATGGCCCATTATCTTCAATCTGACATAAAGATTAGTCTGGACAATAAAGTTTAAAGCACCCATGAGCCATTGAGTTCTAAAAGGGGTGTGGTTTAAAACACGAAAATAGTTAATTGCTCATATCAACATCAAGTTGGACTCCTATGATGTTGACTCCAATAGCGCTGAGGTTTCCCTCATTTACAATGTTGACGAGTTTACATCAGAGGACATGCAAAAATAAAATAAGAAACAACAGAAATGACAAATAACATGAGCAACATAAAAAAAAAATATATAATATATATATATATATATGTATATATATATATATATTTATATATACATAAATCGATAAACTTAAAACAGTTGCAATTTGATGAGCAGAGTTTTAACACCAAGTGTTTAAAAACAGAAGCAGATGGGAGTACAAAGTGTCTGTTGCAGAGCGTTCCCAGTGCTAGAGGCATCAAAGAGGAAGGCAGTTTTGCCAAGATCTGAGCAGTGGCGTAACATCATGTTGATGGCCCCGGTGCAATCGGACGGATTGTTGACGGGGGGGGGGGGCCGATGCCGTAGCGGAGTTGCGATCGGATTTTTATAAAAACAATATAGATATGGGGAAGAATTTTTTCTTCTTTCTTCCTCCATGGGCCCCTGACGGCGTCTGGGCCCCGGACAGCTGCACCGGTTGCACCGTCGATATTTACGCCACTGGATCTGAGCGCACACTAGGAACCCTGAGAGTGAGCCAGTTGTTGGATCTGGTTTGGTAGGAACCAAGATTCCACTGATAGGGAGGAAATGTAGGGCGTAAGTTTACCACTGATGGCTTTAAAAACAAACAAGTGCCAGTGGTAACTGCGCCTCAACGATAGAGAGGACCAGCCAACCTTACTGTAGAGAGTGCAGTGGTGTGTATTATAGCTGTCACCGGTGATAAATCTAATAGCGGAATGATAGACAGAGTCCAATTGCTTCAATGTAGATGCGGTTGCATGCCTATAAATTACATCTCCATAGTCTAAAACTGATAAAAATACAGCCTCAACAATTCTCTTCCTACTAATCAAGGGAAAGCTGGACTTGTTTCTGTATAGAAAGCCCACCTTCTGTCGAAGCTTGGAGGCGGGAAGGTCAATATGAACCTTAAAATAGAGCTTCTTATCAAGCCATAGCCCTATTCTGTGACTCTCTCTATAAGAGAGCCGTCAACAGTCAAAAGAAGAAGTTTCGAAAGAAAGAAAATAACATGAATTTTGTATTTTTTTTTCTTTTCTTTTCATTATAGCAGTCACTAAACTTGTTTTTAGTATGTTATCTCTTACCAGTGGCTGCTTGTCCAGATGAACAGATTGGAGGGAGGGCCTGATTTGACCTTGTCTGTATTGTATGATTCTTATTCTTATTCTTCTTATTAGTAATTCATTAAAAGTATAATTGTTGTCAATTAAAATATCATATATAGAAAAGTATTAATGTATTAATTGTTATCCAGTGAAAACCTTTTCAAGGTTGCATCTAACACTCTAGGGGCCGAGCCCCCCTAACGGTCTGGTCCTAGAATCGCCCGGTCCTTTACTTTAGTTGAAGACAAAAGGAAGCTGTACACCGAAGTGCATAGAAAAGAAGACAGAGGCTCGAATTGTCTTTAGAACAAAACATTGATCAACCTGCTTACCTGGGGACTGGATAGCTACTAAACACAGCTGAAAGTGTATTTCAAGTTTCAAGTTTATTATTATTATTATTATTATTATTATTATTATTATTATTATTATTATTTTAGACTCCTTTAAAAACCACAACAGTTGACCAAAGTGCTGTTCAATTCAACTATCTAGTTATAAAACAAAAAATACAATTAAAACAATTAAATGCACAAAAAGGACACACTAGACAATAATAAAACTTATATGGAGTTAAATGCAAGAAAATACAAATTTGAAAATGGAACTGAACGGGCTAGCCTGATGAAGTCTTCGCTCCACAGTTTGGGGCCAATGGCTGTAAAAGCCAGATTACCGCTGCTCTAAAGTTTTGGCGGAGGGATGGTGAGTAGTAGTCATTGGACTTCAGTGACCTCGGGGGAGCATATGTTGTTAGGAGGTCGGAAATGTAAGGAGTTTTCATTCATTCATTTCATGTCATTCAATTTTATTTCCTTACACATAACTACAGGCTACGGGATTGTCCATCCCACCTTCTCCCAAGGTGAATGTTGGTTTATGCTAATGGTGCATTCCCATGGGACAGAGGCAGAGAGAACTCACGAAGGCACTGGTCTTTTCTATAGCTGCCATTTGAAGTCATCCCATTGCTCTCCATATTCTAACTGTTTACATTTTTTAAAAGAAGCCTCATCTTCCTTGATCGCCACCTCGTAGCCTTGCTCAATGTTGTGTTGGATGTTCTCCAGGTATTCTCCGGCCATTCTTCTGTTCCTCATCAGCATTATTCCCTCCATCTGGATCCTGGAGCTCCATCATCAGCAGAACATGTCCAGTGAGCCACAGGTGATACCCAGCAAGATCCCATGTACCATGACTGTCAGTAGTCGCATTCATTTTTTAAACTAGGGTGACCAGATTTCCTGAAACTAACTGACTCCTCCCCGCAAAGATTTTTGATTTGGTAGATGTGATTTCCTGTATTCTGGTGCATTTTGGGGATGGCCACTAGCCTACATCCTGACTTGCAGGGCCTGGACAAGCTTACACTGCATATACAGACCTACTTTATCGCATTCCACCAACCATTGCTACTTCTCCTATGGGTGTGATTCTGATATTGAGGCAAATCATATCATCATATGTTTTTGGTAGGCTTATTAACACATTTAAGAGAAAATGTGAAAATACATTGAATTTTTTTTCTTTATTCAGATCCCCATTAGCTTCCACAGCTGTGGTCACTATTCTTCCTGCAGTCCACATAAAATAATTAACAATACACAGACATATAAACATCCATACAGTACAAAGCTATAACTAAGCTAACCTATCTACATCACAAAAGTCAGAAACACTAAATATACAACAATACATTGTACAAACATTGTTAACCTCTAAGTAAAAAGACCAAGTATATTTGTATATATTTGTATATATACCTGTATATTTGCACACATTTTGTACTGTTATCTATGAGTAACAGCTATTTATGCACATGGACCATCCATTCCACTGTTTCTATCCTAGGCTATGTATTGTGGCTCATGTTTTGTATAGGTGGGATATGTATGTATACATGTGTTGTGTTGCGTTGTGTGTATGTATGCTGGCTGCTGGAACACCTAAATTTCTCTGCTGGGATGAATAAAGTATATCTTATCTTATCTTAAGTCCATTGCAGGAGAAAAGTGAGTTTTAAAACTGACAATATGCAATACATGATAATTTTTCGAGTTTAAAAGTTCATGTAAACATGTAAAAGTTCTGTAAATGACTGCTTTATTCAGTTGATTTGTTTTGGGCTGTGGTAGGTCAATACAGGCTTTCCTGACCAGTCTAGTCGTATGAACAAGCTGTTCTGAAAAAAATTCAGGTTTCCGATCAACAACGGCATTTTGGGTAAACATTACAAGACTAGGGGCCCTATTTAGACGGTCTAATTTGACTTGGCGAGTTGATATTTTGACAGCGCGCTAGCAGTCTCCGCTGAGACAGATGCATGACCACATGAATTTCAAACTTCAAATGGCTCAGTTTATGGCCAAATAATAATTCACACATGGAATAGTGTTTTCTTCTCCAACTTCAGAAACACTGAGTCGTTATGTAAATTTCGGCAAAGAGAACTTAACACGTACATGATATGCGGACGCGGTCCCGTGGCCGCAACCGTGGGTCTATTTAATGATATGCGACAATACATTAACAAACATTGTCTGTTACCAGTATTGTATACATTATCGTTATCGACTTGTGTTCATAATATGCATGTTTCCCCCATGCATGTTGTTGCATGTCGTGCATGTTTAAAAAAAAAAAACAGTGGTGGTTCGCAGAAATCGGTGTAACACCGGAAGCAGATTTGTAGAAGCATTCTGAGACCAATGCGGAAGTATTGTGTGCATATAGCCTATTGCGCTGGGTGCAAGATAGGGCCCTAAATGTTACTTTAGCCTCAACGGTCAACCATGACAGACTATTGTACATCTTCATGAGATTAGTTCTAAAAGAACATTGAAGAGCCAATCTTGCAGCTCTATTTTGAGCGAGCTGGAGTTTCTTAATGTTTTTTTGCAGCGCTGGACCACACAACCATAAAGTACCCTATGTGAGAGAAAACTAGAGCCTGAATCATCTGATTCCTGACTGAGGGTGTCACATAGTGAGAGCATCTTGTCATAGCAATACCCTGTCCCATTTTTACAGCAATAGAATCAATATGGTCAGACCATGACAATTGATCATCTATTATAATGCCAAGTAATTTCATTTTCCTTACTTGCTCTATCGGGATACCACCCATATATATATTTAAACAGGAGTCTCTGGCAAGCCTTCTCCTGGTACCAATAACCATGCACTTAGTCTTAGCGATGTTCACAACTAATTTGTTGTCCTCTACCCAATCAGGCAGTTTGTAATTCTTTGCATAATACCTTATAGGTTGATTATAAAATAATAATAATAATATGATAATAATAATATAATAATAAAATAGTCTTGAATTTGATTAAAAACAATCCTCTCCAATATCTTGAATGAGTTTCATGTGGGACTATATTTCTATATTTTTATGAATTAGCCTGAAGCTTCAGAAAGTTTTTAAACAGAGCATAGTAGTGTGTGTGTGTGTGTGTGTGTGTGTGTGTGTGTGTGTGTGTGTGTGTGTGTGTGTGTGTGTGTGTGTGTGTGTGTGTGTGTGTGTGTGTGTGTGTGTGTGTGTGTGTGTGTGTGTGTGTGTGACGTCAACCTCATAGAGCTCCAAAGACATGACCTCAACACAGAGACAAACGCTCTTCAAAATAGCCTACACATATTTGTTTGAGGAGTGAATTTACTCCAAAAATCAATTTGTTTGCTGACAGCCTGCTGCTGTGGTATTGCGGGCAGGTGTCAGCAGTCCAAGTGTTGTTCATTATGGAAAAGATCAGATCAACAGGAGCATTTGTGCCAGGCATACACATGGCAAACTATTATACAAAAAAACAAAAACATTTAAATTATACATATGTCTTTGTATGGAATTTCCCTGCTTCTGAAATGCATGAACATCTCCGCCCAGCGCTCGTCCACAGAAATTAAATCATGCAGCATTCCACTGTGCGACCCTCCCTGTTGCGTATGCCCTCACACATTGTTCTTTAGTTTATGATCGGGGTGAATAATCAGTATGTGAGCCTGAAAATGTAATGCATTTTGAGTTTTAATAAGTGCTGAGAAATGTGTTTTATGAATGTCATCCATTCACATCTTTTTTTTCCATCTTCATAGTGCAACCGTCTTGACTCATGGGCGGCTTTCCGAGATTCTTTCAATGTTCACAACGTAACATCGGCAAATATCACCTCCATACATGTAAGTTAAATGGGTTGAAGTGTTCCAGGTCCATTAAATGCAATCTAGAAGTCACTGACTTCAATAGGCTATTTGGAAGACCGTTTTGGCTTCATGGCCTGTGAGTTGGCCCAATAATGCGGTTGGAGGGTGTAATGAGGATGAGCCATTTGGGTAGAGGAATCCAGCAGACTTATTCTTACGTATCAGTAACTGACTGACCAGCATGTAAATCAACGAAACAAACTAAATACATTCAGATAATTTGACTAATATTGACATATATATGAATTAACAAACGTATTTGTGGGAGTGTGTGTGGATGATGGCTGTGTTTAAGCAGCCTCACCTGGCCGATTGGACTCTGGGCCTGGGTGATAGTGCACACCTGCTGCACCTGGGCGATTCTTTTGGGCTCCTCCAGATCAGGGACACAGGGTGCTGGTGTTAAGAATCTGGTTTATTATTAAAGTTGTGTTAATGACACGGCAAGGGTGCTCTGCTCCATGCAGAACCTGACTTATTTCCATTGCAAAGAATATAGACATTTTTCAACTCACACCCCTCCTGTCCCCTCATATCTTTCCCTCTCGGTACTTCAAACGGTGCGCGGACCCTGGGAAGTCTTTCCCCCCCAACACCTTGGGAGTTGGGGGAATGCTATCGTGGATTTCCTGACTGCAACAATAATAATAATATTATAAATAATGACAATCAACTGTGACAACTGCCATCGAGGCTCACACTCAGAAGAGATCAAAAACACAACAGTCAAAACAGTTGACTTCTAAAGTACTAGAAGGCACGATGACCAACGTTCCATTCATTCCGTTACATGGTCGCTACATTACCCCCCCACCAGAAAGATCCTCGCCCCATGTGACCAAACAAAGTCTCAGGAGCGACCTGGAAACCACCTCTGCCTTCAGGGGCGTGGGGACAAGGGAAAAGGCACAGGGGATTCAACCCCAGGATGGGGGGGAGAATGTAGAGACCGGAGACAGCGTCACCAGGGCATCCTGCGTTGCCTCAGGGGGCTGAGCAGGACGTGAGGGGAGAAGGAGTGGGAGGCAATAACAGTGTTACAGAGCCCCCTCTGTAAGGAGCTAGTCTCTCTATATTTATCTTCTTTCCCCGGGAAGGAACCCGCAGAACCCTGTAAACAACCTCGCCCAACCGCTCCAGTACTCGGCAGTGACCCACTCACTGGCTGTCGAGCTCAGGGCACTGGCCCTTCTTCCACTGGGGTCTGTGGACCCAGACCAGCTCTGCAGCTAGACAGTGCCTCCTTGGGTCCTCCCATCATAGTTCTGCTTTTGCCTCACACTGCGGCACACTTGAGGCGGCCCTGAAGCCTCCTGGCGTACTCGGGAGCTGGAGAACGGTCGGGAAATCAGGTGGCTGACCAAACACCAACTCTGCTGGGGTGTGGAGCTCACTCCCCACTCCCAGGCGGCTGCAGATATCCTCCACAAGGGCATCCACTATCGTCTCTGCCTCCTGGTCTGCGAGGGAGAACGCCTCTGGCCACTTCCTGAGGTAGTCTATGGCGGAGAGGGATGGAGGTTACCCCTCTCTGAGCGAGGCAACCTACCCACTACATCCACCCCCACTCTTTACATTGGTGCCCCCACTGGAAACTCTTGGAGTGGAGCAAACAAGGTGGGCCATTGCTTGCCGTACAGGGGTCACAGCGGCGGCAGACGTCCTCAACGTCCCTCCTGAACTGACCCCAGTAGAAGCTCCGGTGGAAACGGCAGAGTGTTTTAGTGACTCCAAAGTGCCATGACCCTGCTGCTTAAGCAGGCCCTTGGGGACCACTCCCATGCCCGCTGCAGCACACTCTCATGCAGACATAGAGCCCCAAACGTGGACCACAGCCCCATGGTCTTCATGGAGAACACGGCCACCTCTTCTCGCTGTGGTCGTTGCTGTGCCATCACCAGCCGTCTGTCCTATCCTGCTCCTGCTGCTGTCCCCCCTCTGCCACATCCGCTGTCCTGGATCCCGGCAGATGAACACCTCCACCTCTCAAACTTCAGCACAGTCCTTCCCCTCCCCCTCACACATCTCTCTCTCTCATGGTTCTCCCTCCACTTACAGAAACGCCACACCTTTGAAAAGCCCCCACTAAAGCCCCATAGCTGCGTCTATGCTCCGGGCTAAGCAGCAAAAGGCAGGACAGGGCCTCATCTCTACACGGTCGCTACAATACAATCATCATGATAGATGCATATACAGTAACTAATCAGAATTAACCACATCACATTGGTAACGGAGCACACCTCTGTTACATGGACTAACAAAAACCTTTAGCGGATTTTTACATTAAACATGTGATTCAAATGACTTACCTTGTTAAAAATTAATGAGTCTTATTAAGTCTTAATAAGTCTAATCTTGTCAAATGTGTTAATATATTTCATCATATTTCATTAACAGTATATTTATAGGATATATACTGTTACATACTATATTGGAGAGACTATGGAATTAAATTTGTTTCAATAAAACCCCATCAACTTCTTAACTATCAAACAAAGAAGAATTTGAGAGAATCAATCCAATCGTATGTTTATAACAAATTATTTGGTTAATCATGTAAATTTGGTAATTTTTTGATAATATGTCCATTTTCACCATCATCTCTGCTTCTTTCTCACTGATCTTTTGCCCTAGCTGTCTTTTCTACATTTAAGCTGCCAGCTCTCTTGTTTATACTGCCTGACTCTTGGTTTTAAGTTCTGAAACAAACATCTGTGTTTTTTTTTTAGGGGTACGTCCCCTTCGGCTAATGAGTTTTTGAGAGATAGCTCAGCACTCTGGACGTTGTTCAGTACAGCAAGTATAAGGTTTGGTTTTGGCAAACATGGACACCCTATATGAGCTGGAGGAATCCAACAAAGCTAGCTAGTGGTTATTGATGGCCTAGTGCCGCTGTTTAGGATGTCCCTGTCCACCAAGACTGAAACTCGCCCTTGCCTCATGAACAACGTCCAGGATAAATGGATGAATTATCAACAAACAAAAAAACACCACATTTTTTGTTTGATATTCAAGAGGTTTTCTTTGATTGTATTGACACAAATTTTATCCAACTATCCACCAACTCTTCTCAATGACATAAGTGTGAAGTGTGTCTGTTTTCTATTATTGGTTTTAAGTTTCACACTTTTGACTCAATCCTTCAAGGATTCCATCAATGCGCGGCTGGACCAGTTTAACTCGGCAGTATGCTCCAAAGAGTGGATCCTGGGTCTCCACATGACTCAGCTCATCCTGCTCATCGTGGGAAAGTGGCTCCTCCCCATAGGGGGCGGAGTCACCAGGGACGAGCTGTCTCAACTTCTCCTCATATTCGTTGGAACTGCGGCAGACATCCTAGAATTCACCAGTGAGACACCATCACTTGGGTAAGCGCTAATATCCCTCCCACGCACACATGTGACGCACACACACACACACACACACACACACACACACACACACACACACACACACACACACACACACACACACACACAAAGATGTCTCAATCACCCAATTCATTAACTCTGAGTCACATCTAACTCTGAGTCACATCTATGTCAAGTCTGTGTCTAACAACACAGACTTGACATGTGAAACTATAATGCTGAATCTTACTTTTCACTTTTCTGTCCCTCCATTCCAGATCCAACACTAACCGTTTTCAGCTGATCTACATTACCCTGGCAGTCTGGACCTGGAGCATGTTGCAGTTCCCACTACATCTGTCCGGTCAGTGTGTGCGCAGGGAGCCGCAGGTTGCTGCTTTGTACTTCAGCCAAGTACTAAACTGATATAGAATTAAGCACATAAATAAAGAATTGAAATGTACACACATCTTGGGACAACCTCATCACCCTCATCTGGGGAATTAAACAAAGACCGAACCCAGCCCTTCTGTGTGTTGCTTCCTCTCGCGACCGGGGTCGACAGAAAGCAGGAAGGACAACCCTAAAGTCTGCATTCACTTATCTTTGTTTATGTGTGTCATGTGTCATGTCATGTGCTTCTTCTGCACCATTAACTCTACTGAAGCAATAATGATGTTATAGCCTCTCCCATGAATAGCCTCTCCCATGAATAGCCTCTCCCATTCTGCGACAATTTAAACGATCAGTTTTTTACTTGGCAAAGGCATTACAATAGTCAGCGGCAGGGAGTCCATATCTCCAAACGAAGTCAAACTGTTTAGTGGATATTACATGTCTTTATATTTACAAAATTATCAATTTGTATTCATGTTTGTACTCCCTGAATCTAGCTTAGCTTGCTTATTTTTCTTTTTAAGGGGACGTATCACAGGCTTTGAGTAGTTTAGAAGCTTGTATCTTTAAATGAGTTTGTTTTTGTAAATTTAGACTTGGGCAGGGTCACTTTTGTGTCAGTAACGGTTCAACCATCTCTCCATTCACTGTGTACCACTGAGGTTAAAGCTGTCAAAAAATACAAAAACAGTTTTGCATATATATAACAGGATGTTACAGAGGTTATTATATTTGGCACATTCGGGGTATTTGGGGAGAACTGTATCCGTTAAAGTATGCTGTTTTGTTAGCCTTGCAATCATCCTCCCTCATCAGGGGGATTCAACAAAGACTGTTTCTCCTGTGTGTGGTTTCCCCACAGTGGTCAACAAGAAGCCTGAAGACGAGGGTGACCACCGTGTGTCGCTACTGACCCAACACAGCACAGACCTGTGGACTATTGTCCAGGCCCTCCTCATCCACGACGGGCCCTTCCTGGTGGTCCGGCTCATTGTCCTCATCCATTTCAAAGTCTTCAACCAGATGCTGGTCTTCTTTGCCATTAAGAACTTGCTGGTGCTCGCCCTGAACATGTATCGGCTGGTGGTCATCTGCCAGGACTCCAGGTCAGATAGCGGTATATGAAGACACTCATCACGCACACACTATCTCTCTCACTAACACACAGACACACACACAGACACACACACACACACACACACACACACACACACACTATCTCTCTCACTAACACATAGACACACACACACACACACACACACATGTGAGGAGGCAGGTCAAGGTGGTTACACATGCTCTACAAAATGAATGAGTTGTTGTGTTCATTACGTTGTGAATAGGTTACACTACTGGGGTCTGAAACGGAAAGCTGTACTTTGTTTACCATGACCACCACCAACAGCAGTGCCTAAAGGCATGTACGTCCAAAGCTAACTCCCTGAATGTTTTATCAATAGCCCCGGATCTCCACATTAAAAAAACAAAACATTTTGACCAAAATAGGAATAATCTAAAATGTGTCATTCAGATCACACATTAAAGCCCTCCAAAATAATGTGTTAATATGTGTCATTCAGGCAGCAGATCTAACTGACACTCCACTGGGATTCTCATTTCACTACACTGCAACTGTATCTGAAAACTGTGTGATTGTGTGTGTGTGTGTGTGTGTGTGTGTGTGTGTGTGTGTGTGTGTGTGTGTGTGTGTGTGTGTGTGTGTGTGTGTGTGTGTGTGTGTGTGTGTGTGTGTGTGTGTGTGTGTGTGGGGGAGTGTGACTGTGTGTGTGTGTGTGTGTGTGTGTGTGTGTGTGTGTGTGTGTGTGTCATAATCATAAACAAATCTGGGACGTTCTGCATAAACTAACAGGGAAAGGACATAATAAAGTAACAAACCCTGTATAAAGGACCAGCAGAAATTTAAAATGATGTGGTCCCACTATACTCAACACCAATTGATATTACACATATTGATATTACAAATCAAAATACATATTTGGACTGGATTCTATGTTTTTAAAGAAACGTGCTGCCTCTTTCACAGGGCCAGTTGCTAAAATTATTAACACCTCTTTTAAGGAGGGAAAATTCCCAAAGGACTGGAAGTCAGCCATTGTTGGGCCAGTCTATAAATCAGGGGACACAACTGATATGAATAACTATAGGCCGTATTTTACCTGTCATGTCTAAGGGCACACTCACACTAGGCAAAGTTGCCCTGTACCGTACTCAAGTATAATTCCCCCCCCCCCCCCCGGTACGGTTGCCTCTTGTACATATAGGTTGCGTATCCGTGCGTGTGCGCGTGTACTGTGCTGTACTGTGGCCTGAGCACACCTCTCCGAAGTGTACTGAGGCTCACACTAGCCAAACGATCTAGACTTTAGGGGGCAAACGTACTCTGGCACGGTACAGATGGCCTAGTGTGAGTGCGCGTCTAAGATCTCTGAAAAATGTCTGTCTGAGCAATTGACAGAGCATCTTAACGGTATTCCTTTTACACTACACCCCATGCAATTCGGCTTTAGAGCCAATCATTCCACTGAGACAGCAATTTCTTTTTCGTGGAAAACAAATCAAATCAAAAACGGACAAAGGAGGCATTGTTAGAGAAATTTTCTTAGATCTCAAAACCTTTCAACCCCAGTGATCTATCCTGGGCCCTATTCTGTTCAGCCTTTATATAAATGACCCGCCATTAGTATGCACTGGAGGTGAAGTTCAGATGTATGCTGATGATACAGTAATTTATGTTCACGCAAAAACGAAAGCCCAGGCTGCTGCCAAACTCAGTGATACAATGGTACATGTACATAACATGGCTTGCTGACTCACAGTTGCATCTCAATGTAAAGAAGATACTCTGTATGTTTTTTAGCAAGACTAACACTGTATCTCACTGTGAACCCAAGGTCTATGTGTCTGGGGAGGCCGTTCAAACAGTTCCACATTTTTAATATCTAGATATTATCCTTGACACTGCTCTATCCTTCAAAAACCAAGTGAAAAAGGTAATGCAAATAACTAAATACAATCTAGCCAACTTCAGATATATAAGGAACTGTCTGACAACACCCGTAGCAAAGGTCTATATGATGATATGATCATTCCCCACTTAACATACTGTATGACAAGCTGCACTGAATAGCACAACATTAAGGCTTATCTTATCACTTCACAAACAAGCGCTTAAAGTTTTGTACAGAAGACCCAAGCTTTACCACCACTGTTAAAACTTACATCCTTGACAAATATAACTTGTTCAGCTTATCAATGTGAAGGCTCCCCCACCACTCTGCATTTTTCCCTCAGGTCCAGCACCTTTGGTCAATTATGTTTCTCTGTAAGAGCCTCTAAATTATGAAACCAATTGCCAGTGGAGATTAGAAATTGCACCTCCCACCATACATTCACCCACCGTCTTAAGGACTGGATTTTAAGCAATCAAAAATGGGAACACCTTTGATAGTATTTAAAGGTGCCATTACATGCCACCAGGTGTGGTGTGATTAGCCGTTACAAGCCGTTTTGGAAATCTGCCCCTTATGACATCACAGGTGGGTGTGTCCACCTAGATGTGTGACAGGTGGATGAACAACGTTTTACTACAGTCCACTGGGTAGGCTGCTAGACTGATCTATCCAGCACACATCTAGGTGGACACGCCCACTTGTGATGTCATAAGGGGCAGATTTCCAAAACGGCTTGTAACGGCTAATCACAATACAACTGGTGGCATGTCATGGGACCTTTAATATGTTTTAATGGAGCTAGTCTATTGGCATCATGTTATACTGTAATCTGTTGCTGTGTGTATTCTTTAATATGTTTTTTATTATCTTTTTTTATTATCTAGCTTAACATCTTGCCAAAGGTCTACAGTTGAAAATTAGCCTGCTGGTTAACAATGGCACATTTACAGAAATGTTGATAAATGTGCACTGTCCTTTAAATAAATAAATGGTATTAAACTAATATTGACATAAATACATTCAACAGTTTCTCAGGTCTGGTACTGTCAAGGTCAATACATGTTTAATAATAGCTGATGCAAAGTGTTTTGCTTCTAATCAATAATATAACTAGTTACTAACCACTACTTATATTGTTAACATCACAATTAATAATTTATCTGGAAAGTGAACAACAGATTTTTAAGTACACATTTTAGAATTGTTTGTAAAAGACAAAATAAATGTATTATATGATCTAATGTTTTCTTATGTGTCTTTCTCAATAAAAAGTTAGTCATGTTTGTTTACGTATTAATACCACAGGAGGAACTATGCAACATTAAAACATGTACAGCTAACAGAACATGGGCTGTGATGTTTCACCAATTACGTATTTGTAAGTTACGATACAATATGTGACTTTAGTATATGCTACACGTGAACCTTCTAAGATTGTGCAATTTGATTGGTTCGCTATCTCGAGATATTGGGCAATATCCCATGATTGAGATCTCAAACTCGGGATATTGTTTTCATCGCGTGACGGTCGTCTCGTCACGCTAATAAAAACTAATAAATCCCTGCAAAAAGTGTCATCTTGTTTATATTTGGAGTGTTGACGTGTAGTATATACTAAAACAACTATTCACCTCAGGCTCCGTGACTAGTGGGGAACAGCCCCTCCACCTTCGATCTCGGAGGCTATTCCCTATTCCCTATTCACTACTCACTTCACCTTCGGCGAATAATTGTTAAATATTTGCAAGTGACCGCATGTCGTTTAATCTCCAGCGCTCTTCCTCCTCCTCATAAGCCCTCCGCCTCAGGAAGCAGATCCGGTGCGGTCCCTCTTTCTCAATAGGAAGTAGCTTCAGGAAGTAGATCGGGCTCTGTCCCTACCCTCTGAAGAAAGGGGTAGGGTCGTGACCCGGGGTTATCAACTAGTGAGGTCACTTCATCTGTGTACTGCGTTTATGGATGACAAACACAATATCGGCTGCTATACACACAAATGAGACATTGGTGTATTATTATACAGGTAGTGTTATAACCTGGAGGTCTGGAAATAAGAGAAATCACAAACCCTTGTATGCACAGACTAATGAAAAGGGCTCGAGGGATTGTGCCCTAGAATATTTCTTTGATACAGTAATAGTGTAGTGTAAACACACCGTTTTAACACATTCTGAGCAGGGGAATAACATTCAAGTGTCAGATGGGGTTGTTCCCTTTCAAATGTGCTATATTCACAGGGCAATAAACAGTTTGATATGCCCGGCTTGTGGACGGCTTACCGTCCACGGCGGTAACCTTCCACGAGCCGGGCATATCAAACTGTTTATTGCCCTGCTTTGAGGTGATTATCCCATTTATTCTACTTCTTGCTTGCCAACATAATAAAACAATTCAAATACTTTAATAATTATGCTTTTTCTTATTCGTATTGCATGCTTATTAAATGTATACTCTGTATGAGTTCATCTCCCTCAAAAAGTAGTCCCCTTTAGAACTACGGTGAATAACGTTAGCTCAGCTGTAGCTAATTAGTTTCTATAGCAACCACACAAGGCTGCATCTGATCACTAGTTTAATAACGTAGTTGCTACATTGTATCTCGCTTGCAAAACTATGTATCGACTGACCCTCCGATAGATTTCAGACACATTTTAGAAACTTTTTTAAACAAGGTATATTTTTTCAATGGACCTCATGTTTGACATTTCTGTGATAGAAAAAAAATACAAGCGGCGTAGTGATCTACTATTTTATGACGCTGTGCTCAGTCAGCAGCAAGTACAACTGACAAGTCAGCGGGCAAGCTGCCGGGTTAATGCCCTCCTCCCAGCCAATCAGAATCAAGCATTCTTAAACAAAGTAGAATAACCAAAGTTATTTGTTTCCGTGTTTTACATTTCTATAGTTTAAAGTTATATTTATTATTAAAATGCAAATTTGCGAACTACCTCTTTTTAACCCAATAATAAATCATTTGTGTCATGTCAAAGTTTGATCGACATACACAGATGCTGTTTAACTTAACACATAGTGCATGCTGCCAACGGGCAGACAAGAGGTCGACTCGTGACCAGTTTTAAAGTGCAGTTTATATGCCGATCATTGATTATTAATAATATACATATGATATTATATTTAATTTCGGTGGAAATAATCACTGAGGTGCAACCTCATAGCTGGCCACGGTCCATGGACGTGCGACGCGCTGTGGAGGCTGAGCTAGTCGTACGTCTGCAACCAGCTGCTGCTGAGGCTCTGTCGGTCTGTGGTGGCCGACGTTCTCCTCTTCTCAGTCTGCTGGGGAGGCCGTGTGAGGAGAGGGGACTGGACCCATTGGGGAGGAAGGCGGCTTCTGTGCTGAGCATGGAGTTGGACCTCAGACCGTTATCCATCATGCACACTCGGCCGCAACGGCTCAGGAGGCAGTGCGGGTTCGCTGGCAACCGCAAGGTTGCTAGTTTGACCACCGGCTCCTCCTAGCTGAGTGTTGAGGTGTCCCTGAGCAAGAAATCTAACCCTAACTGCTCCTGACGAGCTGGCTGTCGCCTTCCATGGCTGACACCGCCGTCGGTGTGTGAATGTGTGTATGAATGGGTGAATTTTAGGCAATATTGTAAAGCGCTAGTTAAATGAAGTCTATGTACCATTTACACTCCTAGCCATCCCTGCCACAGCCCTGGCCAGCTAGAGGTGCATGTTTAGTCAAAGGTTAATTTCAAAGGGCTACTCTAGAAATCGTCTGAGGAATTCAGAGTGACTGCTAGGACCTGGGCATATCTGCAAGAGCTTTGGTCTTTTGTGTTCAGCCATTTAACCTATTCACTGTTCACCTGTTCACTGATAATCAGTGATTCAAAAATTGCACATGTTTTAATTGTACTGTACTGTGTGTGTGTGTGTGTGTGTGTGTGTGTGTGTGTGTGTGTGTGTGTGTGTGTGTGTGTGTGTGGATGGATTGATGTATATGTTTGTGTGTGTGAGTTTGTGGGAAAGTGTATTAATAAGTATATGTGCATAAATGTAGGTTAAATCAAGGTGTATATGTATGCATGGGTGTATGTATGTATACCAGTAAATGCATATGCATGTGGGATCGGCAAGTAAGTTGGCCTTTGTACATTTTTCTTTCTGTCTTAAGCTGCTAGGCCACAACATAAATGGCGGCAAAATCCATTGGGCATTTTTAATAGCAGTCTCCAATAGTTTGTGTACGTTTGTAGGGTGTAGTCCAAAGCACACATTCTTGTCTGGACGGACTTAAAATGTATGAAGCATGCATACAGCCACAATTTGTGCTGTGTGTGGTTTGCTCCGTTAAACAAATATGAGGCGAAATTCACGCTCTTCCAACTTAGCTGTGTGCATTGTCATCAGAGCGTGTTGAATAATAACACAGATGCATTTAACCTGCTCCTGATAGCCTAGCACTCATCAGGAGAACTTTGTAAAATCCCTGAAAAGGGAGTATTTCTAAGAAAGAAACACACGGACACAAACTCACGTCTGTAATGATTCATTCTTGAAATAACCCCATACAAATGTTGGGGTAACACTTTACAATAAGGTACACAGAAACGTAGGTAGTTACTGAGGAACGAATGAGTAATGAATGAGGAACGAATGAGTAACGAATGATGAACGACGAAGTGACAGTTACTCAGTAAATACTGAGGAGTTACTGGTAAACAGACCAGGGGACTACTGAGGAACGAATGAGTAACGAATGAGGAACGAATGAGTAACGAATGATGAACGACGAAGTGACAGTTACTCAGTAACTACTGAGGAGTTACTGGTAAACAGACCAGGGGACTACTGAGGAACGAATGAGTAACGAATGAGGAACGAATGATGAACAACCAGGGGCCCTAAAGTGACAGTTACTCAGTAACTACTGAGGAGTTACTGGTAAACAGACCAGGGGACTACTGTATTCGTTACTGAGTAACGAATGATGAACAACCAGGGGCCCTGAAGTGACAGTTACTCAGTAACTACTGAGGAGTTACTGGTAAACAGACTAGGGGATACTGTATTAATGAATCATTCTGTGAAATAGCAAACTGACCAATTGATTATGAAAGCAACTGAATTTTCCTGGGATTTCACAATTAGTTAATAAATTAACAAGGCACAGACGGGATGATTGTCATATTTTAATAAAGATATTCACAATACATACATTAATATTCACATTTAAGGTTTATTATGTGGTGTTGGGAAAAATCTGTCTGTCTAGCTACTTGACCAGAGAAAATGAGACGGAGAGGTGATAAATGCTATCAGCACGAGGGCCTCGGATTTATTGAGTAAAATGGTAAAAGTGATACAGGTACATAAAGCGTGAGAGATCGAATATTTCTAAGTCCCTATCAGCGCTGAGGTCGTCTGGAGCTTCGCCTCCTTGGAAGTTCTGCTTCAGAAGAGTGGGAGATGATCTGTGTGGTATAGTCTTATGCTGTGTTTCTCCTCCTAACGAGGTGTGTGTGCTTAAGGTAGGTGTTTGTGTGTGTCTCTGAGCGCACATCTTGACCTTGAGTCTCTGGGCACTGATACAATTTATGAGTGCTCAGTGTTCCTTCTGACCAGGTGCGATGGGTTCCCAAGGAATATCTTGGGAGTTATGGGTGCTATGTTATCAGTAGACTGGCTCCAGGGTTTGCGAATGTGTGGTGCATTGTCTGAGTCTCTAGCATCTCTCCATGTTGGGACATCCGGCCTCCGGCTCAGGCCTTGACCTGAAGAATAGCTGGTTATATGTGTGTTAGTTTAGAACACGGGTTAACTATATTCGTAATGTACGTATCATGTGGTGTGTTCATAACGTACATATCAAGTGGTGTGCTCATTGGGCTGTTTTTCCCATCAGTGGCATTAGTAATGTTGAAGGCTTAAAAGCAATTGTCCACCACTGCAGGGCACGCTTTAAACCTGCCTCCCTTGGTTTCAAGCGCTGTCGAGGGCTGGCTTGGGTCCCACACTGGATCGACTGGTAGAGCTGGATCTGACTGATGAGTTGTTACTCTTTCACGAACCATTCGTTCACCAGTAGTTAAGCTTTATGAATCATTCGTTTACCAGTAGTGAAGCTTTTTGTGTACCTTCATGTAAAGTAATGCATCATACTGAGTTGTTACTCTTTCGCGAACCATTCGTTCACCAGTAGTTAAGCTTTATGAATCATTCGTTTACCATTAGTGAAGCTTTTTGTGTACCTTCATGTAAAGTAATGCATCATACTGAGTTGTTACTCTTTCGCGAACCATTCGTTCACCAGTAGTTAAGCTTTTTGAATCATTCGTTTACCATTAGTGAAGCTTTTTGTGTACCTTCATGTAAAGTAATGCATCATACTGAGTTGTTACTCTTTCGTGAACCATTCGTTCACCAGTAGTTAAGCTTTATGAATCATTCGTTTACCAGTAGTGAAGCTTTTTGTGTACCTTCATGTAAAGTAATGCATCATACTGAGTTGTTACTCTTTCGCGAACCATTCGTTCACCAGTAGTTAAGCTTTATGAATCATTCGTTTACCATTAGTGAAGCTTTTTGTGTACCTTCATGTAAAGTAATGCATCATACTGAGTTGTTACTCTTTCGCGAACCATTCGTTCACCAGTAGTTAAGCTTTATGAATAATTCGTTTACCAGTAGTGAACGAATGATTCATAAAGCTTAACTACTGGTGCATTACTTTACCTTCATGTAAAGTAATGCATTACTTTACCTTCATGTAAAGTAATGCATCATACTGAGTTGTTACTCTTTCGCGAACCATTCGTTCACCAGTAGTTAAGCTTTATGAATCATTTGTTTACCAGTAGTGAAGCTTTTTGTGTACCTTCATGTAAAGTAATGCATCATACTGAGTTGTTACTCTTTCGCGAACCATTCGTTCACCAGTAGTTAAGCTTTTTGAATCATTTGTTTACCATTAGTGAAGCTTTTTGTGTACCTTCATGTAAAGTAATGCATCATACTGAGTTGTTACTCTTTCGCGAACCATTCGTTCACCAGTAGTTAAGCTTTTTGAACCATTCGTTTACCAGTAGTGAAGCACTTTCGGGTTAGTTATAAAACCCCAAACCACTGTTGATGACAATGAGGGATCTACAGCCACTTTAGTTAAAAATGTATACAACATAGGGAAATATATATACATATACTGCGCTCATGACACATAATAACATATAACATAATAACAGGATAATATAGAAAATATTAACAATTTAAAACACAAACAGAAACAAAAAAAGGCATTTTAAAATGTAACAAAAAAAGGCACTCTAAAAACAAAACAAAAACCAGCTCTCTTCATCTGACACGGCTGTAGCGATCCATCGCCTCTTCTGGGGTGAGGACTGAAACAAAGAAAATGATAAACATGTATTAACAGTAGTATTTTGTCAGGATGATGGTAGTGATGATGATACCCCTTCAGAAACATTTATATAGAAATTAGAAGATAAAATGAACATACCGTGATATAATACGGCATTACCGTATATGCCTCAAATCATACCGTGATATAAATTGTAGTCCATACCGTACAGCCCTACTGCATACCTTACCTATAAATGTATTTCATCCAGCTGAATAGGGACAATTTGCTCCTCTCAAAAAGTGACCCGCACCTCACTGACTTCCTCGTTGTTTTCCCTCTATGTTTATTACGTCGGCACTGCCTACAGAAGACAACACATTTCTTCATGATAAATATTAATGTTACTGAACTTGAATTTATAACATGACATATCAGTAAACAAAGGAAGTCATCGATAAAAACCGTACCAAAAAAAGAATACTTACCACTGCAGTCCGTCAACGTTTGCGTTTTCCTTCATTTTCATGCTCTTTTTGCAGAGTTTGCAATTTATTTTGGCTTTAAGTAACTTCTTCTTTTGGAACCATTTTTATCCATTTTAATTTCTTTTTAAAAGTCTGTCTTCCCTCAATAAGACTGAGTACTTTAGCGTGCAGGGTCATGATAACTTCGCATCAAACCGTCTTCCTGTCTTGCACATGCGGACCCACAATGCAATTCGGGAGCGTCCCTTGTAAAGTCGTCGACGGACGTGTACAGTGGGTAGGGGCACGTGATACGCAGATCGTTTTACCCCATGCGTCGGACACACCCACTCTCTTCCGTCGACGGGCAAGGAGGTCGTGCCGAAGGACTTGACAATGGAGACTCAGCGAAAGAGTAAGAGAAAAAGGCAGCCCACGGAAGAGCTTCCACATGTAGAGACAGCCATGTTAGAATGTAAGTACATGCTTTAAAGTTATTTCATTATTAATTGAGAGTGTAATGATTCGGTCACATTGCTTAGCTTCCTAAAATGAGCTAATTTGACATCGTACCACGTCTGTTCTATCACGTATTTTTTGGCCTTGCTAGCTAACCTTGTCACTAACCAATGGATTGCTAGCTGGCTAGATAGCCGACGTTGCAAGCAAATTTTAATTATCTGTCAAACACAAAGGTTTAACTCTTAACTAGGTCAAAAGACCGACGGTTCAACCACTTATCTAATGTTAAATTAGGCGATATGCGATGAAAATGTGGTCCAAGCTTTGAAATTGGACTTGTAAAGTTATTCTGTTAGCGCCAGTTACCACGTCTTTGAATAGTTTTTGGAGTTGTTTTTAACTACTAAAAAACCCGAAGACTGCTACATTACACTGTTATAGTGCTATTACGGTAATACCTTTCTCCCTGTTTTTTTTCTTTTCATTTTAGTCCATAGTTACAGTATGTAATGTTAACAACTGAATCTCTCAAACATGTCTTCTACACAATGGACTGCATGTGGAACCATGACAAATGAGTTGATGATGATTTGTCTTAAATCAAAATGACATATGATCATACATATTATTATTACATATTATAACATTAAAGACAATGGATAATGTCATTGCCCAAAGTGAATAAAACCCTTATTTCTTAACTAACTGTATATATATGTTTTTAAGGTATCCATACAATTTTCAAATGAACAAAAACGTCACTCTGTATGCATTCATCAATATCCTTCATAAGGTTTTGAGCCCCTTACACCAACCATTCTTTCTGTGCTCCAAAATGTTACAGCGCCATCGAGTCAGCGGGAACAATCCGAACAGCGCAGTAGCCAAACTGCAGCAGAGGAAGCAGGTAATTCATTTTTTATTTTAAATGTTAAGCATACTTAACAGATATACTCAGATTCATGTGACTGTGAAATGTAGTTGTACACAGTATAATGATTAATAACTGATGAACGTCACTATGAAAACACTATAATAGTGTTATTTTTAAACCTCTTTTCTACTTCCTGGTTTTATGATGTTAAAATAAGGGTGCTCACCTTAACTGGTTGAAGGCTAGTGTCTAGAGGGGATCCAAGACAAGAGGATGCTAGTAATATTTACTCCATTTGTACTTGAACATTGCAGTAACCAAGTATCTACCTTTACATGATATCGTAACCGGAAAGTGCTTTGGGAATGGGAAGGAACTTAGAACAGCAATGACATAAATTAGATTGAGGTCAGTTAAGCCACTTTAAGTTAGTCTACTAAGTAGAAAATAAAAAAGTTTTTGGTTATGGTTATGGTTATGGTCATGGTGCTGGATTAATTGATCAATTCTTACCCATTTCTTTAACGAGCTAGGTGGTCAGCTGGTCCCAAGTCTGCTTATAATATCAAAGCCACGTCTGAACATGACTGTTCAAAGCAGCATAATGGATGAAGCTACAGCAGGAACATGGCTTTCAAATAACACTAAACAATATAATCCACTTATTCTACCACTTGTCTAAACTATACAGTGCTCCCACTTTACTCTCTAGTTGTGCTCATTTGATTTATAATAACCTACTGTTAAAGAGTACAGATAATACTACTTGAATAGACAGTACACTCACAGTACTCTTGATACTACTGGAAATTACAATTTAATAATTATTATTATTATACCTCTGTACATTCATTACTCTAGAATGTAATTTAGAACTAACTTGCCACTATATAACCCTAATACAAGAATAGTATTAATACTAGTAAACCCCTAACCAACTGCACTACCATCATCCTGACAAAATACTACTGTTAATACATGTTTATCATTTTCTTTGTTTCAGTCCTCACCCCAGAAGAGGCGATGGATCGCTACAGCCGTGTCAGATGAAGAGAACTGGTTTTTGTTTTGTTTTTAGAGTGCCTTTTTTTGTTACATTTTAAAATGCCTTTTTTTGTTTCTGTTTGTGTTTTAAATTGTTAATATTTTCTATATTATCCTGTTATTATGTTATATGTTATTATGTGTCATGAGCGCAGTATATGTATATATATTTCCCTATGTTGTATACATTTTTAACTAAAGTGGCTGTAGATCCCTCATTGTCATCAACAGTGGTTTGGGGTTTTATAACTAACCCGAAAGTGCTTCACTACTGGTAAACGAATGGTTCAAAAAGCTTAACTACTGGTGAACGAATGGTTCGCGAAAGAGTAACAACTCAGTATGATGCATTACTTTACATGAAGGTACACAAAAAGCTTCACTAATGGTAAACGAATGATTCAAAAAGCTTAACTACTGGTGAACGAATGGTTCGCGAAAGAGTAACAACTCAGTATGATGCATTACTTTACATGAAGGTACACAAAAAGCTTCACTACTGGTAAACGAATGATTCATAAAGCTTAACTACTGGTGAACGAATGGTTCGCGAAAGAGTAACAACTCAGTATGATGCATTACTTTACATGAAGGTACACAAAAAGCTTCACTAATGGTAAACGAATGATTCAAAAAGCTTAACTACTGGTGAACGAATGGTTCGCGAAAGAGTAACAACTCAGTATGATGCATTACTTTACATGAAGGTACACAAAAAGCTTCACTACTGGTAAACGAATGATTCAAAAAGCTTAACTACTGGTGAACGAATGGTTCGCGAAAGAGTAACAACTCAGTATGATGCATTACTTTACATGAAGGTACACAAAAAGCTTCACTACTGGTAAACGAATGATTCATAAAGCTTACTGGTGAACGAATGGTTAGCGAAAGAGTAACAACTCAGTATGATGCATTACTTTACATGAAGGTACACAAAAAGCTTCACTACTGGTAAACGAATGATTCATAAAGCTTAACTACTGGTGAACGAATGGTTCGCGAAAGAGTAACAACTCAGTATGATGCATTACTTTACATGAAGGTACACAAAAAGCTTCACTAATGGTAAACGAATGATTCAAAAAGCTTAACCACTGGTGAACGAATGGTTCGCGAAAGAGTAACAACTCAGTATGATGCATTACTTTACATGAAGGTACACAAAAAGCTTCACTAATGGTAAACGAATGATTCATAAAGCTTAACTACTGGTGAACGAATGGTTCGCGAAAGAGTAACAATTCAGTATGATGCATTACTTTACATGAAGGTACACAAAAAGCTTCACTACTGGTAAACGAATGATTCATAAAGCTTAACTACTGGTGGACGAATGGTTCGCGAAAGAGTAACAACTCATCAGTCAGATCCAGCTCTACCAGTCGATCCAGTGTGGGACCCAAGCCAGCCCTCGACAGCGCTTGAAACCAAGGGAGGCAGGTTTAAAGCGTGCCCTGCAGTGGTGGACAATTGCTTTTACGCCTTCAACATTACTAATGCCACATAATAAACCTTAAATGTGAATATTAATTAATTGTATGTATTGTGAATATCTTTATTAAAATATGACAATCATCCCGTCTGTGCCTTGTTAATTTATTAACTAATTGTGAAATCCCAGGAAAATTCAGTTGCTTTCATAATCAATTGGTCAGTTTGCTATTTCACAGAATGATTCATTAATACAGTATCCCCTAGTCTGTTTACCAGTAACTCCTCAGTAGTTACTGAGTAACTGTCACTTCAGGGCCCCTGGTTGTTCATCAGTCGTTACTCAGTAACGAATACAGTAGTCCCCTGGTCTGTTTACCAGTAACTCCTCAGTAGTTACTGAGTAACTGTAACTTTAGGGCCCCTGGTTGTTCATCATTCGTTCCTCATTCGTTACTCATTCGTTCCTCAGTAGTCCCCTGGTCTGTTTACCAGTAACTCCTCAGTAGTTACTGAGTAACTGTCACTTCGTCGTTCATCATTCGTTACTCATTCGTTCCTCATTCGTTACTCATTCGTTCCTCAGTAGTCCCCTGGTCTGTTTACCAGTAACTCCTCAGTAGTTACTGAGTAACTGTCACTTCGTCGTTCATCATTCGTTACTCATTCGTTCCTCATTCGTTCCTCATTCGTTACTCATTCGTTCCTCAGTAACTACCTACGTTTCTGTGTACCTTATTGTAAAGTGTTACCAATGTGGGTAGTGCATACTGTAGCTTATCTTTGTATTACCTCTACATCTAAAGTAGCTAGCTACCTCACTTATGACAAGACACATTGCCGAACACAAGAGACTCACTTACAGCAAGCCAGAGTTTTTCCACCATGATCTGCTTTCGAGCGGGATGCGGGCGACGCTCACACAACAGGGGGCCTTGTATGCAGAGGTCGCCGGAGGCGAGCAACAAGAGCCGGGGTAAGGCTGAGGCGGTGTGTTAACCGCCCTGCTCTTCTCAGCATTCTGCTGTCCAGCGTGTGTACAGCTCAAGTTGAACGAGCTGTTCAACTTGAGAGCTGTGGTCTCCTTCCAGCAGAAAACAAGGGATTGTAGCATTATCAGCATTAACAGAAACGTGGTTGTGGGAGGATAAACCAGATCACACCATCATGCCTTCAAGGTCCTTCGTGCTTTGTGTAAGCGAAGGTCAAGAGAACTCTCTGGGAAAGGCAAGGGAGGCGGTGCATACTTCATGGTCAACAATGCTTGGTGTCACTTTGAGAGCATTCATTCTCTCAAGCCATCTCTCCACAGAGCGATCAAGGCAGCTAAATAGGCTTACAGCGAAACGATTGAGTCACAACTATGTGATAATATCAGACTTCAAAGGCAAACCCAGCAACTAACTACTGGCTAATGGCGCGTCCTCCCTCACAGATAAGCTAAGGCCCTTTTAGGCCCGCTTCGAGGTTGTCAACAGCGTCCTCGCAGAGGGAGGCCAACACTGTGGACATGACCGGTGCTCTATCCATCACCATCGCAAGTCTTTCATCGTGTGCATCAACATCCGCAACGCAGCCGGCCCAGAAGGAGTCCCAGGTCGGGTGATCAGAGCGTGCACGGCGGTGTTAGCTGATGTGTTTACAGACATATTCCACCTCTCCCTATCCACGTGAACAGTCCCCTCCTGCTTCAGGTCATCTACTATTGACCTAATTCCAAAGAAAAGCACCTGTTTCCCTCACTCCCATAGTGAGTAAATGCCTGGAGAAGCTTGTCAAGGACCTCATTTGCAACATGTTACCACCCACCCTGGACCCTTCCCCTTACACGCCATAAACACCACACTCCACACCGCCCTAAGACACCTGGAGGAGAGGAACTCATATGTGAGGATGCTGTTTGTTGACTCCAGTTCAGTATTTTACACCATAGTCCCTCCAGACTCCTAGCCTAGGGAGCTAGCAATCAAGCCAAGCCTATGCAGCTGGCTCCTAGACTTCTTTACTGGTTGACGCTGTGACGTATATCAGCACATATGATAACAGGCTGTAATATCCTCACATAGTCACAAGGAAACAGGAACAAGCATATATAATAGCTGTATTAACTGCACATAGCCACAAGATGTCAGCACCAGCACACAAATAATGAACTAGGAGGCGCTCAACACCGTAGCCAATCAGAGCACATTATACGTCATAGAGGCCACGCCTGCCAAAGCACTAGAGTCAGAAACTCTACAGGCAGCGTATCGATCAGATATCCAGCTAAGAGTCGCTCCTCGTGTGAAATATACAATTCCCCTCCTTTTGCTTCATAGATAATAGACCAAAACCTAGACCAAATAAAGTGAGTTAAAAGCGATCCTGTTTCGGCTGACTTTTCTGAAAAAGAACACAACAAGTGGTGAGGATGGACCCTCAAAACAGGAACCCATCAGGGCTCTGTACTTAGCCCCCTCCTGTACTTCCTGTGAACCCAAGACTGTGTCGCCCCGCATAGCTCCAACTTGGTTATTAACTTTGCCGATGACACAACACAGATAGACCTGATCACAGACAACGACGACACGCCCTAAAGGAGAGAGGTTTAGGGACAGCTTCTTCCACCAGGCAACCAGTGGACTCTAGTGGCCTGTGGCCTGTCTGGCTGTCCCTAATCCGTTGCACATTGCACTCTTGCTCGTATTATTATAACTATTACTGCTGCTATTCTATTTTTAGAAAGATTTCAATATCTTTAAATCATATTTTGTTCCATAAATTATAACATGTTTGCTGCTGCTAGGCCGAGGAGCCAGAATAAAATATTGTATAATTGCCGTATAATTGTATATGACATGTGACAATAAATTATCTTGGATCGTGAATATCTACTTTCTAACATACAACACGTATTATACCGAACGAGTAACACAAATATTTTGGCAAACATAGTCTAGGATAGTCTACAAACTAAAGGATGACATTTAGCATTGGGGTTAGCATGGCTATCTTATTCGTCGTAATGTAATTAACTTCATTACTTCGTAATACATAACATAGCATAACACAAATACTTTCCTGAGCACACATACACGTTCACCTAAAACACCCGTAAACATAACCTGTTAATATGAAGGGACTCATTCCTGTTGAGAGTAGTATTTAGATGAAGGATAAACACGGACACAATCTTTCCTCAGATAATGACGACAGAGGGGTATTCTAGGTGCACTTTAACGTAACTCAACAACTCTGACTCCACCTGCTGGAGCACTCTGGTAACTACTACTCTGGTGTTAGAGTGGCATGAGGTTATATAGCTATAACTGGAGCTGCAACTCAAGCTACTAGAGGTTATATAGCTATATATGGTTATATATATATATATATATATATATCACTATAGCAAAAAAACTCAAGCCATGTTAGGTTATATACCTATAGCTGTAGTTACATCTCAAGCCACTAGATGACTGTACCTTATTAATATTATCCTGAATCACAGTTTTTTCAGTGTGTAAACTAACCACCCAATAACTAAAATAACCATCTCTAACCTAACACCTTAACTCACCATGTCTAACCCAATAACTAAAAGAACCATCTCAAATCCAACACCTTAACTAACCATGTCTAACCTAATTCCTAAATTGACCATCTATAACCAAACATCTTAACTAACTATCTCTAACCTAATACCTAAATGTACCATCTATAACCAAACACCTTAACCAATCATCTCTAACCTAATACCTAAATGTACCATCTCTAACCAGCTCCCCACTAATAGTCTCAGTAGGAGGGCCTATAGTCTACTCTGCTAGTCCCTCCCACTTGTAGCTGTGGCCCACAGACTCCTCCAGTGGGTCCAGCCACTCACGGCCAGCTCTGGTCTGCAGAGACACGGGGATTCCGCTTGACTTCCAGTCAGGCCCGCCTCCCTTGCTCTGAATCAGAGCGTCTACATGTTCACATGAAGATACAGTCCACGCACTGTTGTGACGTCATGCTCTGCCCAGGCGCAGTGCTGTCTACTGTGGTGGTTTACATAGGCGACTCCTTCTAAGGGGGGAGGCTGTTATACCGGAGGACAGCCCGTTATACAGGAGGAGAGAGAGGGTGTATGAGGGGAGAGAGAGGGTTGATACCTGAGGAGAAAGTTTATACCAGGAGAGGAGAGATAGTTTATACTGGAGGAGGAGAGATCGTTTATATCGGAGGAGGAGGAGAAAGTTTATACCGGGGGAGGAGAGATTGTTTATATCGGAGGAGGAGGAGGCAGTTTTTACCGGGGGAGAGAGTTCATAGGAGGAGGAGAGATAGTTTATACTGGAGGAGGAAGACAGAGTTTATACCAGGAGTGATAGTTTATACTGGAGGAGTAGAGAGTTTATACCAGGGGGAGTAGAGAGTTTATACCAGGGGGAGTAGAGAGTTTATACCAGGGGAATGATGTCGTCTGCTGGGTCAGACCGAGACCAGGAGGAGGGAGTGGGAGTGACAGCGTGGCCCAGGGGTCTGCCCCCCCATACCATGGTCGTTATCCTGGAATCACCGGAATCCCTCAACCTGCAGAGGTGAGTGCAGCTACCTGTTTACGGTCCAAGAAGTTCGATTTCTAGCAGTCTGAAGAACTCTAGTCAGAGAGAGAGAGAGAGAGAGAGAGAGAGAGAGAGAGAGAGAGAGAGACAGAGAGACAGAGAGACAGAGAGAGAGAGCTCAGAATGGAACACACCCCATGTGTGGCTTGTATTAAATTGAAGGGACATGACTCAGCAAAACACACACACACACACACACACACACACACACACACACACACATGCTTATACAGCTGACTAAGGACTTAGCTCAGGAAGCAACCAAGAATGTCCTGACCACACATAACCTGACCTGTCTGTCTATTTATCTTTCTGATTATCTGTCCACATGTATGTCTGGTCTGTCTGTCTGTCTACCCGTCTGTCTACCCGTCTGTCTCTGTGTCATACCAGAGTCCCAACAGTCTATCCCTCTAACCCTAACAATCGTGCACTCAACCATACAGACATAACCCTAACCCTAACCCTATAAACTACAAGAAGAACTTGACTTAAGCAAACTGCTTTAAGCGCTAAGATATGGACACAGGAGACAGACGATGTTTGTATTATTTATATATATTTATCATCCGCCAAGATGCAGGCTAAAGTCATGTCTGTCTCCCTGTCGGACTACCTGCCTGTCTGTCTACATGTCTGTCTGTCTCAGGGTCCTACCAGAGTCCTACCTGTCTGTCTACCTGTCTGTGTGTTCTACCAGAGTCCTACCTGTCTGTCTACCTGTCTGTCTGTCTGTGTATTCTACCAGAGTCCTACCTGTCTGTCTACCTGTCTGTCTGTCTGTGTGTTCTATCAGAGTCCTACCTGTCTGTCTACCTGTCTGTCTCTCTCAGGGTCCTACCAGAGTCCTACCTGTCTGTCTACCTGTCTGTCTCTCTCAGGGTCCTACCAGAGTCTGGTATCGTCGTTGATATGGAAGAAGATCTTCTCCCTCAGGACTCCTTTTACCAGAT
The DNA here is from genome assembly GCF_964030765.1 of Micromesistius poutassou. Classification (NCBI taxonomy): domain Eukaryota; kingdom Metazoa; phylum Chordata; class Actinopteri; order Gadiformes; family Gadidae; genus Micromesistius; species Micromesistius poutassou. The sequence continues at coordinate 16,794,337 of NC_140277.1, forward strand.
AAAGAGCCAGCCAATCAGGTAGCATCTCTATAAAGAGACACCCAATCAGGTAGCATCTCTATAAAGAGACACCCAATCAGGTGGCTTCCCTATGTCGTCTCATGTAAATTAATATGAATGATAGTTGCTGCTCCCCTTGTAACCTGTCTTCTCTTTCTCTCTGTTTTAAGTTCTCCAGCGGTGGCCTCCTGCTCCTCCTCCTGCTCCTCCTCCTCCTCCTCCTTTTCAACACTCATGTCCGCCGTGGCATCCAGGTGAGAGACCAGGTGACAGAGCAGAGATAGAGAGGCGTCACATGATACAGGTGATAGAGGCTTGATATAATAAGAATAATAAGAATAACTGGGATTTTTATAGCGCCTTTCAAGATACCCAAGGTCACTAAACAAAAAAGGGGAGAGGGGGAGGGGGGGGTTAGGGGTCAAATGACTTAGTAAAGAAGAATGTTTTGAGGTGTTTTTTAAACATGGGCAGGGATGGGACAGAGTGCACGTGAAGTGGTAGGCTGTTCCGTAGTGTGGGAGCATGAATGCCCTGTCTCCAAAGGTCCACAATCTACTATATAGTGACGGGAGGGAGGTGATAGAAGCTTGATATAGGGGTGAAAGAGGAGTGAGAGAGGGGTGATAGCGCTTTGATAGAGAAGTGTTAGAGAGGTGATAGAGGGTTATATAGTAGTGTTAGGGGGGTGGTATAGGTGGGGAAATGGTTGACACCGCAGTCGGTGTGTGTGAATGGTCGTCAGCTCAATGCCCTAATGTAATGTAATGTAATAGAGGTTGAGAGAGGGAAGATGGAGGGTGATAGAGGAGTGAATAACAGTTGACCCCTGATCTAGGGTCCTCCTCCGCCAGGAACTGATGCGGCAGCAGGTGAGGGAGGAGGACAGGAAGGAGGCGCAGCACTCCCAGCACCTCCTCTCCTGCTCCTCTCCCCCCATCCCCCTCCCTCCTGGCCCCCCGCCCTGCCCCCCCCCTCAGGTCCCCCTGGAGGTGCTCAAGGTACACTGCAGAGGATGTGGATATATGTTATTTATGTGTAATGTATGTGTCTTTAGTATGGAAAACAAGCTATGTGTATATAATATATATATAATGTATAGGTTATGTATATATAATGTATATACAGTGTATGTACTGTATATATAATATTTGTTTATGTGTATAATGTAAACATAATGTATGTAGTGTGTGTATAATGTATATACAGTGTATGTACTGTATATATAATATTTGTTATGTATGTAGTGTGTGTATGACGTCTATCTGTGTCTCCAGGTGCAGACTCACCTGGAGAACCCCACCAGGTATCACCTCCAGCAGGCTCAGAGACTGCAGCTCAGGCACTACCTGGCGGCCACTGCAGCCAATCACTGCACTCCCCTATTGCCAGGCCCCGCCCCCAAGCTGGTTCCCGACCCCTCCCCTCCCAGTGCTCCCCTTCAAGTCCTCAGTCTGGCCACCAAAATAGAGGTACAGAAGAACACTATCTGTAAGATACTATATATACCATAATCATGTACTAGACTGTACAAGTTAATGTTAAAATGATGTGACACATCGGTTCCCTCGAATGTCTATGGGAAATAACATGGGGTTTATGAATGATCGTACATAACAATCTCTGTAGGTGGCGGAGAAGTAAAAGCTGCGTCACGTTTTGAACTACACACCTTTTCCATCTAGTTTCGACTGGCTTTTTGGATTACTTTAACGGCACCGAAAATCCAAAAAGCCAGTCGAAACTAGATGGAAAAGGTGTGTAGTTCAAAATGTGATGCAGCTTTTACTTCTTCGCCACCTACAGAGTTTGTTATGTACGATCATTCATAAACCATCATTCATAAAAAATTCATAAATCATTCATAAAGGACTTCTTCTTCAGAGGTCTATACACACACTGAATAATATCTATATAATATATAAATAATCGTGTGATTGGCAGAAATGTGGTTTCCAGTCTGATTTGATGATTGAGATCAAGGACACAGTGATCGATGACATCATCAGTCTGGAGTCCAGCTTCAACGAGGACTTCCTCATCCACTCTCAACAAGACATGGTAACCATAGCAACACACACTCACACACACACACACACACACACACACACGTACATACACACACACACACACACACACACATACACACACACACACACACACCACACACACACAGACACTGACACCGCCCTAACACACACAAACACACACACGGACATTAACACAAACTGACACTTACACACACACACACACACACACACACACACACTTACTCACGTACACATACACACACACACACACACACACACACACACACACACAGACACACACACACACACACACACACACACACACTGATGCACACACACATGCACACACACACACACACACACACACACACACACACACACACACACACACAATACAATTATATTTCATTTATTAAACAAAGTTACAAAGTGCTTCACAAGCATGAATAAATAAAAAGAAGCCAAAACTAGAAGAACACACGACACAAATAAAAGTAAAATGTAACGCAATATAACACATAGCAATGCTGTGTTGTGGTACTGCGTTACAATCTGAAGCGTGTTGCTACCAGAGGAATGATACAACACAACGTTGTGTTACGATATGAAGCGTGTTGCTACCAGAGGAATGATACAACACAACGTTGTGTTACGATATGAAGCGTGTTGCTACCAGAGGAATGATACAACACAACGTTGTGTTACGATATGAAGCGTGTTGCTACCAGAGGAATGATACAACACAACGTTGTGTTACAATATGAAGCGTGTTGCTACCAGAGGAATGCTGAGTCATCAAACAGCACATTTTGTTTTTTTCCAAAAAAGTCGACTGAAGCAATATGATTTCCTGTTTCTCAGAGAGAGGGAAGGAAAGAGTGTCAGCCTCTCTTAGTCTGTGTGCATCAGGTCCTCCGTCTCGGTCGGTGTGTGTCGGTCAGAGTGTGTTAAGTATGTGTGTTTGTGCAGTCTCAATGGCAACATGAGGATTTTAGTTGTTTTAACAGCGAATGAGAAGAGGTGCGAGAACGAGGTAAGATGTTCAGTAGTTCTGCTAGTGCCGTAGGTGAGGAGAGGTTAGGGTCAGGGGTTAGAGGTTAGAGTCAGGGGTTAGAGGTTAGGGTCAGGGGTTAAAGGTTAGAGTCAGGGGTTAGAGGTCAAGGTCAGGGGTTAGAGGTTAGGGTCAGGGGTTAGAGGTTAGGGTCAGGGGTTAGAGGTTAGGGTCAGGGGTTAGAGGTTAGGGTCAGGGGCTATAGGTTAGGGTCAGGGGTTAGAGGTCAAGGTTTAGATGTTAGAGGTTAGATTAGAGTCAGGGGTAAGATGTGAGGGGTCTGAGATTGGAGAAAGCGTACTGCTTTCTCCAATCTCAGACCCCTCACATCTTACCCCTGTTACGTTACAGACTTTATCTTAATTTTAATGGCCCTGAATTATTTTGGGTTGTCTTTGGCCAGCTTTATTTTGTGACTATATTTTGTCCTGCGTTATGATTGGCTCTTTGCAGCTGTTGGATGTGTACAGCAGCGCTGGGTCAGATATCCCCAGCATAACCACTAGCAACAGTTCCCTTGGCAACCTGCAGTCTGCGAAGAGGGAGCCTCAAGGTAAGCCAGTACTAATGTAGTACTGATGTTGAACTACTGTATGTGCTTGCTTATATAGTTCTAATGTACAGCTGATGCAGTACTATTTAGTGCTAATGGAAAGCTGATATAGTATTATAGTACTAATGAAGTATGAATATACTGCTGATGTACTACTGATCACGAATGTACTGTTGATGTAGTACTAATGTACTGTTGATGTATATATATATATAGATATATATAGATATATATATATATCATGTAATATATGTTGTATGTGAATGCTGTGTGTGATGTCTTCAAGCTACTGGGAGGTGAATTTCCCCCTGGGGATCAATAAAATAAATCTATATTTATGTTTATATATACATCATTTTTATAAGTATATATGTTTATATCCCATCCCATGTATATATCTATATGTCAGGGTCCACAGATGCAAATTAGCTATTCAGGTAACTCTGGTATAGAACCTGTTCTGTACATGGTCCCTGTCAACTAAACCAATAAACTAAATATATGTATATTTATATCTATATCTATATATATATATATATATATATATATATATATATGTATCTCATATTGTATATGTGTAAATGTATATGTCACATGTTATATTTCAATAGATGTGGAGACCAAAGTACTAGCAAAGGAACGTCAGAAGAAAGACAACCACAATCTCAGTAAGTACTTCAATAATTCTACATCATACTATTCATACTAACATATATGATTGCATTATTATTATTAGGAATTCACAGAGTATCTGTGGATAACTAGAGTTATTCTAGAGGTTTGCTTTCTTAGGTATTCACAGTGTATCTGTGTGGATACAATTCAATATGATTTATTATTATTATGTAAATGATAATGCATAGCGAGCTGGTCATTATCAGGAGATATGTCCTGACAGGGTGGTTCAAGACCCCTGAAGGTTACATTATCACGCTTATTATTATACGACTTCTTAATAAAGAATTCCACCAAAAATGATTGTATTGATTTAAAAATGTTTGTATTGCTCCTGCTAATGAAAAGATCAGTAAGATGGGATGTTGTGAAATAGCGATCATAGCAACGGTCTGCTATACAGAGATAACAGGCCGCTGAATGACCAATCAGAATCTGACATAATACGCAGTTGAGAGACGGCGAAGATTCAACATCAATGACCGGATCCAAGAGCTCGGGGCTATGATCCCAAGATCAGCTGACCAGTAAGTGTCTCTCTCACACAAGCACATACGTGGTGTTGAGGGTTTCGTGCAGTGGTGTTTACAGTGTTGTGTGTGGTGTTGATGGTATTACACTTTGGATGGTGTTGATGTTATGCTGTGGATGCTGTTTACAGTACTGTGGCTGGTGTGGCTGGTCCTGGTGGTGGTGTTGATGGTGTAACAATCTAGGTGGTGCGGTTGGTGGTTTTTATGGAGTTATACTGGGTGGGGATGATGGTATTAAACTTGGTGGTGTTGATGGTGTTATACTGGGTGGTGTTGATGGTGTTATACTGTGGGTGGGGTTGATGGTATTAAACTTGGTGGTGATGATGGTGTTATACTGGGTGGTGTTGATGGTGTTATACTAGGTGGTGTTGATGGTGTTATACTGGGTGGTGTTGATGGTGTTATACTGGGTGGTGTTGATGGTGTTATACTGGGTGGTGTTGATGGTGTTATACTGGGTGGTGTTGATGGTCTTATACTGGGTGGTGTTGATGGTGTTTAGGGAGCTGCGCTGGAACAAGGGGACCATCCTGAAGGCGTCGGTGGATTACATCCGCCGGCTGCAGAAGGAGCAGCAGAGAACCAGAGACCTGGAGGTCCGACAGAGGACCCTGGAGACCAGCAACAGAGCCCTGGAGCGACGGGTCCAGGTAACACACCTGGTACCTGGTACACGCCCAGGTACCACACCTGGTACACACCCAGGTACCACACCTTGTACACACCCAGGTCACACACCTGGTACACACAGGTAACACACCTGGTACCTGGTACACGCCCAGGTACCACACCTGGTACACACCCAGGTCCCACACCTGGTACACGCCCAGGTACCACACCTGGTACACACCCAGGTACCACACCTGGTACACACACAGGTAACACTCCTGGTAAACCCAGGTAACACACCTGGTACACACAGGTAACACACCTGGTACACACACCTGGTACACACAGGCAACACACCTGGTACACACACGTAACACACCTGGTACACCCAGGTAACACACCTGAACCAGGTAACACACCTGGTACACCCAGGTAACACACCTGGTACACTCAGGTAGCACACCTGGTATACCCAGGTAACACGTGTTTCCTTGTTGGTTCTGCAGGAGCTGGAGCTCCGTTCAGGCAGCCTGTCCTCTCTCTCCAGCGGCTCCAGCACCTCCTCCCTTCACCCCACCTTCGCCTCATCCACCTCTGCTATGGCGGCCATGTTGAACCCGCCCCTGGTCTCCATGGTGACCACGCCTCCCGACCTGGAGCCTTTGAGCTTTGCGGAGCTGGAGGACCCCCGGGGAGCCCCGCCCGTGTTTTCCCTGGACCTGCTGGGTCTGGGGGTCCTGGAGGACCTCCTGATGGAGGAGGCTGGAGGGGCCGCCCCCCTCCCCCACGGAGCGTCCAGGGGCCGCGGCAGGAGGAGCCGGTTCAGTGTGGAGCAGCAGGACTGAGGAGCCGCGGTGCCACGCCGCGCCACCAGGGTTCACCTGCAGTGCGTTTCGCGGGGAAGCCATTGTTACCTGGGCACCGCTGTAACCAGGTTTCCTAAAGGGCCAATTGAAACCCGGGCACGGTTAGGGTTAGGGTTAGGGTTAAGTAACCCGTCTCCCCGTAGACGGAGCCACAGGGCAGCTAGTTAACCTCCATAACGTTATCCTTATCCAACGGTATTCATCATGTAAACACTGTAACCGTAATAACTCTAGTAATGAGTCTGTTAATCATAGTTTACTGAAGTGTGATAACTCTAGTAATGAGTATGTTAACACTAGTTTAAAGTACTGTAATAGGCCTAGTAATGAGTATGTCCATCTTAAGACCTATATGACCCATTTGACACATATGGCCCTAGTTAACTATATGAACTATATGGCCTATATGACCTAAAGGCCCTGGACCGGCCCTTGTTAAATAGACCACAATAAAATAATTTTGTTAAAGAAATTGAATAATCGCATTGGTGCATTTTATTATGTTAACTTTCTACTGCAGATATTTCTTAATGGAGCATATAGTTGCAGGTAGATGTAGGTAAAGGTGTAGTTAAGGATATGTAGTTCAAGGTGTGGTTCAATAGCTAAATGTGTAGTTAAGGTTTAGTTAAAGACGTAGTTAAAGGTGTAGGTAAAAAAAAATGCTTTTTCTTGTTTCACATGCTATCTACACAAGTGATATATAACATGAAAGCTGAGACTCCACAGAGTCCTCATCCTCATCGTCGTCCGCTTATCCGGGGTCGGGTCGCGGGGGCAGCAGCTCAAGCAGGGGGCCCCAGACTTCCCTTTCCCGGGCCACATTGACCAGCTCTGACGGGGGGATCCCGAGGCGTTCCCAGGCCAGTGTTGAGATATAATCTCTCCACCTAGTCCTGGGTCTTCCCCGGGGTCTCCTCCCCACTGGTCGTGCCTGGAACACCTCCCAAGGGAGGCGTCCAGTGGGCATCCTTACCAGATGCCCGAACCACCTCAACTGACTCCTTTCTAAGCAAAGGAGCAGCGGCTCTAATCCGAGTTCCTCCCGGATGACTGAACTTCTCACCCTATCCCTAAGGGAGAAGCCAGCCACCCTCCTGAGAAAACTCATCTCGGCCGCTTGTATCCGCGATCTCGTCCTTTCGATCCTCATGACCATAGGTGAGGGTAGGAACGAAGATCGACCGGTAGATCGAGAGCTTTGCCTTGCGGCTCAGCTCTCTTTTCGTCATAACAGTGCGGTAAAGCGAACGCAATACCGCCCCCGCTTCTCCGATTCTCCGGCCAATCTCACGCTCCATCGTACCCTCACTCACGAACAAGACCCCGAGGTACTTAAACTCCTTCAGTTGGGCTAAGGACTCATTTCCTACCCGGAGAGGGCAATCCACCGGTTTCCTGCTAAGAGTCATGGCCTCAGATTTAGTGGTGCTGATCCTCATCCCAGCCGCTTCACACTCGGCCGCCAGCCGATCCAGTGAGTTCTGAAGGTCACAGGCCGATGATGCCATCAGGACCACATCATCTGCAAAGAGCAGTGATGCGATCCTCAGATCACCGAACTGCAACCCCTACCCACCACGACTACCCCTCGATATCCTGTCCATGAATATCACAAACAGGATTGGTGACAAGGCGCAGCCCTGGCGGAGGCCAACACCCACCGGGAACGGAACTGACTGGCTGCCGAGAACGCGGACACAGCTCTCGCTTTGGGAGTACAGAGATTGGATGGCCCCGAGGAGTGAACCCCTTACCCAGTACTCCCGCAGCACCTCCCACAGTTTCTCCCGGGGGACCCGGTCATATGCCTTCTCCAAATCCACAAAACACATGTAGACCGGATGGGCATACTCCCAGGCCCCCTCCAGGATCCTTGCGAGAGTGAAGAGCTGATCCGTAGTTCCACGTCCAGGGCGGAAACCGCATTGTTCCTCTTCAATCTGAGGTTCGACAATCGGCCGAACCCTCCTTTCCAGCACCTTAGAGTAGACTTTCCCAGGGAGGCTGAGAAGTGTGATACCCCGGTAATTGGCACACACTCTCCGGTCCCCCTTTTTGAACAGGGGAACCACCACCCCGGTTTGCCACTCCTTTGGCACTGTACCAGACTCCCACGCAATGTTTAATAGGCGTGTCAGCCAAGACAGCCCCTCAACACCCAGAGCTTTTAGCATTTCTGGCTGGATCTCATCAATCCCTGGGGCTTTGCCACTGCGGAGATGTTTAACTACCTCAGTGACTTCCACCAGGGAAATTGACGATGAACCACCATCAACCTCGAGCTCTGCCTCCATCATAGAGGACGTGTTAGTCGGATTCAGGAGTTCCTCAAAGTGTTCCTTCCAACGTTCGACTACCTCCTCAGTCGAGGTCAACAGAGTCCCACCCTTACTGTACACAGCTTGGATGTTTCCCCGTTTCCCCCTTCTGAGGTGTCGGATGGTCTTCCAGAAACACTTTGGTGCCGACCGAAAGTCCTTCTCCATGTCCTCTCCGAACTTCTCCCACACCCGCTGCTTAGCCTCTGACACGGCAGCGGCTGCAGCCCTTCGAGCCCGCCGGTACCCTGCAACTGCGTCAGGAGTCCTCCGGGATAACATACCCCGGAAGGCCTCCTTCTTCAGTCGGACGGCTTCCCTGACCACCGGTGTCCACCACGGTGTCCGAGGGTTACCGCCCCTTGAGGAACCTAAGACCCTGAGGCCACAGCTCACCACCGCAGCTTCAGCAATGGAGGCTTTGAACACCGCCCACTCTGGCTCAATGCCCCCAACCTCCACAGGGATGCTAGAAAAGCTCCGCCGGAGGTGTGAGTTGAAGATCTCTAGGACGGGAGCCTCCTCCAGACGTTCCCAATTCACCCGCACTACCCGTTTGGGCTTACCAGGTCTGTCCAGACTCTTCCCCCATTCCCTGATCCAACTCACCACCAGATGGTGGTCGGTTGACAGTTCCGCCCCTCTCTTCACCCGAGTGTCCAAAACATAAGGCCTCAGATCAGCTGACACGATCACGAAATCGATCATCGATCTTCGGCCTAGGGTACTCTGGTACCAGGTACACTTATGAGCACCCTTATGTTCGAACATGGTGTTCGTTATGGACAATCCATGACTAGCACAGAAGTCCAGTAACAAACGACCACTCGGGTTTAGATCAGGGAGGCCGTTCCTCCCCACCACGCCTCTCCAGCTGTCTCCATCGTTGCCCACGTGGGCGTTGAAGTCTCCCAGCAGAACTACGGAGTCCCCTACCGGAGCCCCATACAGGACTCCATTCAGGGTCTCCAAGAAGGCAGAGTACTCTGAACTGCTGTTCGGTGCATACGCACAAACAACAGTCAGAGTTTTCCCCCCCACCACCCTTAGGCGTAGGGAGGCGACCCTCTCGTCCACCGGGGTAAACTCCAACACTGCGGCACTCAGCCGGGGATTTATGAGTATCCCCACACCCGCCCGGCGCCTCACGCCCTGGGCAACTCCAGAGAAGAATAGAGTCCAACCCCTATCCAGGAGTACGGTACCAGAGCTGAGACTGTGCGTAGAGGTGAGCCCCACCAGATCTAACTGGTAGCGCTCCACCTCCCTCACAAGCTCTGGTTCCTTTCCCCACAGTGAGGTGACGTTCCACGTCCCCAGAGACAGCTTCTGCCGCTCGGGTCTGGTCCGTCGGGACCCCTGCCTTTCACTGCCACCCATGTGGCAGCGCACCCGACCCCAGCGGGTCTTCCTGCAGGTGGTGGGCCCACAGGGCGAAGAGGGGGGGGGTGCCACGTAGCTTGTTCGGGCTGTGCCCGGCCGGGCTCCATGGCAAACCCGGCCACCAGGCGCTCGCCGGCGAGCCCTCCGTCTGGGCCTGGCTCCAGACGGGGGCCCCGGGCTTCCTCCGGGCAGGGTCTCTCTTCCTCTTTTTTGGGTATTCATTGGGGTCTTCTGAACCATTCTTAGTCTGGCCCCTCACCTGAGACCACTCTGCCATGGGAGACCCTACCAGGAGCACATGGCTCCAGACAATACAGCCCTCAGGTTCACAGGGACACGCAAACCTCTCCACCACGATAAGGTGACGAAAAAAAGTGTTTTTCTCGCTCTGAAAAGCATTTTGCACGCATAAAAAATGGAAAAGTTGATAACTCAGTCCCTTTCAATGCAAACGTGTAACTAAGCTTAAATAGGGTTATTTATGCCATCGCGCACCATTTGGAAGTGGAGAGCGTTGGTTTTGAGCATAATTCACGTGTTAGGGTCAAAAACACATTGTTGGTCCAAAAGTGTTTTTCTCGCTCTGAAAAGCATTTTGCACGCATAAAAACTGGAAAAGTTGATAACTCAGTCCCTTTCAATGCAAACGTGTAACTAAGCTTAAATAGGGTTATTGATGCCATTGCACACCATTTGGAAGTGGAGAGCATTGGTTTTGAGCATAATTCACGTGTTAGGGTCAAAAACACATTGTTGGTCCAAAAGTGTTTTTCTCGCTCTGAAAAGCATTTTGCACGCATAAAAACTGGAAAAGTTGATAACTCAGTCCCTTTCAATGCGAACGTGTAACTAAGCTTAAATAGGGTTATTGATGCCATCGCACACCATTTGGAAGTGGAGAGCGTTGGTTTTGAGCATAATTCACGTGTTAGGGTCAAAAACACATTGTTGGTCCAAAAGTGTTTTTCTCGCTCTGAAAAACATTTTGCACGCATAAAAACTGGAAAGGTTGATTACTCAGTCCCTTTCAATGCGAACGTGTAACCAAGCTTAAATAGGGTTATTTATGCCATCGCACACCATTTGGAAGTGGAGAGCGTTGGTTTTGAGCATAATTCACGTGTTAGGGTCAAAAACACATTGTTGGTCCAAAAGTGTTTTTCTCTCTCTGAAAAGCATTTTGCACGCATAACAACTGGAATAGTTGATAACTCAGTCCCTTTAAATGCAAACGTGTAACTAAGCTTAAATAGGGTTATTTATGCCATCGCACACCGTTTGGAAGTGGAGAGCATTGGTTTTGAGCATAATTCACGTGTTAGGGTCAAAAACACATTGTTGGTCCAAAAGTGTTTTTCTCGCTCTGAAAAGCATTTTGCACACATAAAAACTGGAAAATTTGATAACTCAGTCCCTTTCAATGCGAACGTGTAACTAAGCTTAAATAGGGTTATTTATGCCATCGCGCACCATTTGGAAGTGGAGAGCGTTGGTTTTGAGCATAATTCACGTGTTAGGGTCAAAAACACATTGTTGGTCCAAAAGTGTTTTTCTCGCTCTGAAAAGCATTTTGCACGCATAAAAACTGGAAAAGTTGATAACTCAGTCCCTTTCAATGCGAACGTGTAACTAAGCTTAAATAGGGTTATTGATGCCATCGCACACCATTTGGAAGTGGAGAGCGTTGGTTTTGAGCATAATTCACGTGTTAGGGTCAAAAACACATTGTTGGTCCAAAAGTGTTTTTCTCGCTCTGAAAAACATTTTGCACGCATAAAAACTGGAAAGGTTGATTACTCAGTCCCTTTCAATGCGAACGTGTAACCAAGCTTAAATAGGGTTATTTATGCCATCGCACACCATTTGGAAGTGGAGAGCGTTGGTTTTGAGCATAATTCACGTGTTAGGGTCAAAAACACATTGTTGGTCAAAAAGTGTTTTTCTCTCTCTGAAAAGCATTTTGCACGCATAACAACTGGAATAGTTGATAACTCAGTCCCTTTAAATGCAAACGTGTAACTAAGCTTAAATAGGGTTATTTATGCCATCGCACACCGTTTGGAAGTGGAGAGCATTGGTTTTGAGCATAATTCACGTGTTAGGGTCAAAAACACATTGTTGGTCAAAAAGTGTTTTTCTCGCTCTGAAAAGGCGTGAATTATGCTCAAAACCAACGCTCTCCACTTCCAAATGGTACGGGATGGCATAAATAACCCTATTTAAGCTTAGTTAAACGTTTGCATTGAAAGTGACTGAGTTATTCACTTTTCCAGTTTTTATGCGTGCAAAATACTTTTCAGAGCGAGAAAAGCATGTTTTGACCCACAATGTGTTTTTGACCCTAACACGTGAATTATGCTCAAAACCAACGCTCTCCACTTCCAAATGGTGCGCGATGGCATAAATAACCCTATTTAAGCTCAGTTACACGTTTGCATTGAAAGTGACTGAGTTATTCACTTTTCCAGTTTTTATGCGTGCAAAATGCTTTTCAGAGCGAGAAAAGCATGTTTTGACCCACAATGTGTTTTTGACCCTAACACGTGAATTATGCTCAAAACCAACGCTCTCCACTTCCAAATGGTGCGCGATGGCATAAATAACCCTATTTAAGCTCAGTTACACGTTTGCATTGAAAGTGACTGAGTTATTCACTTTTCCAGTTTTTATGCGTGCAAAATGCTTTTCAGAGCGAGAAAAGCATGTTTTGACCCACAATGTGTTTTTGACCCTGACACGTGAATTGTGCTCTAAACCAATGCTCTCCACTTCCAAATGGTGCGCAATGGCATAAATAACCCCATTTAAGCTCAGTTACACGTTTGCATTGAAAGTGACTGAGTTATTCACTTTTCCAGTTTTTATGCGTGCAAAATGCTTTTCAGAGCGAGAGAATCACTTTTTGACCAAAAATGTGTTTTTGACCCTGACACGTGAATTTTGCTCAAAACAAATGCTCTCCACTTCCAAATGGTGCGCAATGGCATAAATAACCCCATTTAAGCTCAGTTACACGTTTGCATTGAAAGTGACTGAGTTATTCACTTTTCCAGTTTTTATGCGTGCAAAATGCTTTTCAGAGCGAGAGAATCACTTTTTGACCAAAAATGTGTTTTTGACCCTGACACGTGAATTTTGCTCAAAACAAATGCTCTCCACTTCCAAATGGTGCGCAATGGCATAAATAACCCCATTTAAGCTCAGTTACACGTTTGCATTGAAAGTGACTGAGTTATTCACTTTTCCAGTTTTTATGCGTGCAAAATGCTTTTCAGAGCGAGAAAAGCATGTTTTGACCCACAACGTGTTTTTGACCCTAACACGTGAATTATGCTCAAAACCAACGCTCTCCACTTCCAAATGGTGCGCGATGGCATAAATAACCCTATTTAAGCTCAGTTACACGTTTGCATTGAAAGTGACTGAGTTATTCACTTTTCCAGTTTTTATGCGTGCAAAATGCTTTTCAGAGCGAGAAAAGCATGTTTTGACCAAAAAGGTGTTTTTGACCCTGACACGTGAATTGTGCTCAAAACCAATGCTCTCCACTTCCAAATGGTGCGCGATGGCATAAATAACCCTATTTAAGCTCAGTTACACGTTTGCATTGAAAGTGACTGAGTTATTCACTTTTCCAGTTTTTATGCGTGCAAAATGCTTTTCAGAGCGAGAAAAGCATGTTTTGACCCACAATGTGTTTTTGACCCTGACACGTGAATTGTGCTCAAAACCAATGCTCTCCACTTAAATGGTGCGCAATGGCATAAATAACCCTATTTAAGCTCAGTTACACGTTTGCATTGAAAGTGACTGAGTTATTCACTTTTCCAGTTTTTATGCGTGCAAAATGCTTCTCAGAGCGAGAGAATCACTTTTTGACCAAAAATGGTTTTTTGACCCTGACACGTGAATTGTGCTCAAGACCAACGCTCTCCACTTCCAAATGGTGCGCAATGGCATAAATAACCCTATTTAAGCTCAGTTACACGTTTGCATTGAAAGTGACTGAGTTATTCACTTTTCCAGTTTTTATGCGTGCAAAATGCTTTTCAGAGCGAGAAAAGCATGTTTTGACCCACAATGTGTTTTTGACCCTAACACGTGAATTATGCTCAAAACCAACGCTCTCCACTTCCAAATGGTGCGCGAAGGCATAAATAACCCTATTTAAGCTCAGTTACACGTTTGCATTGAAAGTGACTGAGTTATTCACTTTTCCAGTTTTTATGCATGCAAAATGCTTTTCAGAGCGAGAAAAGCATGTTTTGACCCACAATGTGTTTTTGACCCTAACACGTGAATTATGCTCAAAACCAACGCTCTCCACTTCCAAATGGTGCGCGATGGCATAAATAACCCTATTTAAGCTCAGTTACACGTTTGCATTGAAAGTGACTGAGTTATTCACTTTTCCAGTTTTTATGCGTGCAAAATGCTTTTCAGAGCGAGAAAAGCATGTTTTGACCCACAATGTGTTTTTGACCCTGACACGTGAATTGTGCTCAAAACCAACGCTCTCCACTTCCAAATGGTGCGCAATGGCATAAATAACCCTATTTATGCTCAGTTACACGTTTGCATTGAAAGTGACTGAGTTATTCACTTTTCCAGTTTTTATGCGTGCAAAATGCTTTTCAGAGCGAGAGAATCACTTTTTGACCAAAAAGGTGTTTTTGACCCTGACATGTGAATTGTGCTCAAAACAACTGCAGTAGTTAATAATATATCCCCCTTATAACGATCACGGAGCTCTCCTACTTCCTGTCCAGATATTAATATTCATGTATCAGACCGGAAGTGGGCGTATGGCTGGGAGCTCGTTTTTCCCCGGGTGCCACAGTTTTCTGGGGGGTGATGTCTGAGCAAGTGTTTGTGGGGGAGTAGGGAGTGCTAATGGGTTTAGAGTGCCGGAGGTCGTATAATGTTTATTGGGGGGTTCTGTTGACAGTGACCTGAGAGTGACCTGACAGTGACCTGACATTGGCTGATGTTCTATACGCATCATGGCCACAATGTGGATGTGTTGGTAAAAGTGGGTGTGTTTCGGAGGGGTAGAGAAATAGGTTTAAAAGGTTGGCGTTCTGCACTAGCCAGTGATACAGAAGCATTCAGCAGCCGACGGCCTTACGCGTTACTTCTCAACACGATCCCGAAAACCCTTGGAAATGGACCCCATTGAAAACCAGTCCCCCATGGGTATGTCCAGCCATTGTACGCCTGAATCTACCCATGCTTTTAGTGCTGAAAGAGTATCTTTGATTAATGCGCCAATCAAAAGACTGAGGCCTGTTTCAGGTGCTAGACCCCCGTGTACCGAATCGACATACGGGCATAAAGGAAAGAACGGCTTTGAGTACGTAATTTCATTCGGGGGTGGATGTGTCCTGTTAAAAGCAAAAGACTGTGATGGCGTGGTGCATATGTGTACCGAGGATTGGCTACATTTCCGTGAGAATGTAACCCCCGAGTTAGACGTTGTTGGATGGCGTGAACCTCCGGCTGTCACCCAATGGTGTGGGGTTTCTGGATCTGTGTTATATCGGATGGAGTCCACCAAGTGTACAACTAATTTCATTTTTTTCAAGCGATGCGTTGAACCAGGAGCGGTACTGGGTGGCTGTGACCCTTTTTCTATCACACGTCACCCTCGCTTTGACGGCTACGCAGCATCCGACCGTTGGTTTGAAACTGTCTTTTTTATCCAGAGATGTGATTGGCCCGCGATACGCTCGATTTTTGAGAAGATTGACAGAGTGGTCAAGAAGTACCCAACTACCCCAACTGTATGGTATCCAGATACCCCACGGAGTCCAAGCGATGCTGATGATGTTAAAAAACAGCTATTTTTATCGAATGATAATAAAGTGGGGGCCTCAGATCACAGTGATGTTGAGATGGTGTCTTGCTAGGATGCAGAGGACTACTAGCTATAGAGAATGGTGAATATTTAGAGATTGCGTTATTACAGCATGTGTGGGTGTATAGTTTTCATGTATGCAGTAGTGTCTAATGTAATGTTTGTTATGTTATACAGAACAGATCCATGCCAATTACCCCCGATATGATGATGACGACAATGCAATGAGTGGTGATGTAAATGACGGACAACCTGAACATGACGATTGGCTTCAAGAGTACGCCAAGCATTTATCTGAATTGAATCTAACCTTTCTACCGGACTATGAGGGAGGTCCACTGGTGGTTGATACGGCTACGGAGGAGGCGGATGGATGGCCAACCGTATCTCTTCACACCCGTATCAACTCTGAATCCCTCAGTGTTTTGAGAGCGACCACGGGTGTCTGCATAGCAGCCATCATCGACTGGAAGATCCGCGCAGACTGCTGGGGGTGTACGTACAACACCCCGAGTCAAAAACGGCATACCTGTCTGTGCAAACTATCTCAGGATCACTACGAGACCCATTACGATGATATATGTGTTGTGTTGGGTAGAGAGCCCTTTGGACTTCTTATGGATACAATATTAAAAAATACAATTGGTTTAATATTGGATCATAAGACAGTCATAGGGGCGGTGGACACTATGCTATGTGATTTACTAACTGAATTCTATGTTATGGACCAGCTGGAGGAGCTAACCCTAAAGTGTATCTCTCCTGAATATCAGCGTAAGATAATTGAGGCAACACGTTTGTGGAGGCGTACATTGGAGTGGCGTCGTACTACACAGAGGGCCTACAAATGTTTGTAAAATGGGTAATCTGTTTTCTTTTGGTTATGACATGTTTGTCGATTCTGTATCACATAGACTTGCTGGTTTGATGTTTAGTATGGTAGAAAATGATGCATTTATTAATCATAATGCTTATATCCGATGTGTGTATAAGGATTGGAATGATTTGGTCCTGAAATTCTCGTGTGACAGACCCCAGGATTTAATGTTATCTGAACTAGTTAACCATTTCTCAGATGACAAATGTTTTACTGTTGGGCATGTCATGTGTATATGTGCATTTGTATCCGACGTCTTAAAGTTAAATAAGGATAAAAAATCAGAGTGTCTTAGGGTTGCTCAAATGATGTCTTGTAAAATGGTACAGAAAAATAAAACTGTCTGTAAGTTGTATCTTGACATTGTGGAAAGTGGGCGGTTGTTTTTTAAATAAAATGATGATGTAAACTCTGCTCAGTGTACCAGTATTCAGTTTGTCACCGTCAGACGATATGGATAGACTGCTTTCTAAAACTTATTACGACTCTGCGGGATCTGGCTCTTACGGTGGTATTGATAAACTACAACGGGGCCTTAAGCATAGTGGCGAGGAGATACCTCCTTTAAAATATGTAAAGAAATGGCTATTGAAGCAGGATGCATATACTCTGCATGCTCCAGCTTCTATACATTTCCGCAGAAATAGAGTATTGGTCAGCGGTATAGATAGACAGTTTCAGGCAGATCTAGTGGATATGTCCGAGTATGCGCCCGAAAATGACGGGGTGCATTTTCTGTTGACGTGTATTGATGTGTTTTCAAAATACGCATGGGTTCGCTCTTTACCATCCAAGAGTGCTTTAGATGTCAGTAAAGCATTTGGTGATATTCTCAAAGAAGGACGTGTTCCTGTGAAACTACAGACTGACGCCGGAAAAGAATTTTACAACAAGACCTTCCAGCGGCTGTTGGAGCGTCACGACATTAAACATTTCTCTACATCTAATGAGACCAAGGCCAGTATAGTTGAGCGTTTCAACAGGACTCTGAAAACCAACATGTGGAGATATTTAACAGCTTCCAATTCCAGACGTTACGTAGACAAACTACAAGATATGGTACATGCCTATAATCGCTCATACCACAGATCTATAAAAATGACGCCTGTCAGCGTTGTTAAAGATAATGAGCAAACGGTATTTAATACCCTCTACAAAACAAAACAAGATGCTAAGATCGTATTTAGGTACGATATCGGCGATACGGTTAGAATTTCAAAAGCAAAAGGTATATTTCGAAAAGGCTACGAGCAGACATTTACAGATGAATACTTTGTGATATCACAGAAGATATCGCGTTACCCCCCAGTCTACAAGCTAAAAGACTACGGAGGTGATACACTGCAAGGAACGTTTTACGAGAAAGAGTTACAAAAAGTCATAGTGCCTAAAAACAAAGAATTTAAAATAGAGAAGGTTATCGATAGAAAAAAGGTGGGGCGTAAGAATATGGTATTTGTTAAATGGTTAGGGTGGCCGGACGTTTTCAATTCGTGGGTTCCTGAAAATGTGATAATCGACGTGTAAGAGGAATATAAGACATTATAACCGAGATATTCGATGGAGAAGGAGGCTGCAGGGGGGTTTTATGTGACTCTGGCTAGTAACGCCTCAGCGGGGGTCTACCCTCAAAATAAGATATGGAATTTTAGAACTAAATTAGCAAAAGCTATACATACAACTCAACCCTATGAAGTAGGGCTGATTGAAGCTCAATATCCATGCAGATGGCTGAGTTTTCCGTGGGAGGACGCCGTAATATCTCTGGGTGATTCTAAAACAGGCTATACCTTGCTATTAGCAACGGGGTTCTACGAGAGTATTACCCGGTTATTAGAACATATCAACAAGACTATAACCAAACACACGCCTCAAGTGGACATTAAACTTCACCACGAAAGTATTAGAAATCGTGTATACATCAAAGGTAGTGACTTCTTATCTCTTGGGTTTAGAGGAAAACTGGCTAACATCTTGGGCTTCAACCCCGGCGAAATGTACCCTGCAGACAAGACCAGAGCGTTATTCGCACCACATCCAGCAGACATCCATGGGGGGTGCTATAACATGTTTATTTATAGCGATATTGTCGATCACCAGTGGGTGGGGGACAGCTATGTCCCGTTGTTAAGGTGTATTAATATAACTGACACACACAAGAGCCACCGCAGTCTCATGTTTGACAAACCGCACTACGTTCACGTGTCCCGAGACCCTATTGGAGATATCGAAATCGATCTAAAGTCTGACCAGAATACAAATATACCATTCACATACGGCAAAGTGATCCTGAAGCTTCATTTTAGACCGGTAAAACAACAACATTTCTAGCCCAATGCACAGTGTAATGGGTTATAGACCGCCATACGATGAGGAAAAATACGTACAGTATTATTTAAACCAGGCCGGGAACGGATTAACCGGATATGAAGGCAGCAGCACACAATATGGAGCTGGAATCGGTGGAATGTTCCGCAGCCTCTTTAGGATGGCGGTACCTTTATTTAAAAGGGGTGTGAGCATAGCCAAGCCTCATTTGAAAAGTGCTGCCAAAAACATTATAGGTGACGTGATTACAAATATAACGCGGGCGTCATCTACGCCGAAACAACAGGGAGCAGGCATGATTGCTTCTTTCAAAAGATCCACTAAATATCCTCCTTCAAGCTGGGGGC
Organism: Micromesistius poutassou; assembly: GCF_964030765.1. Taxonomy (NCBI): domain Eukaryota; kingdom Metazoa; phylum Chordata; class Actinopteri; order Gadiformes; family Gadidae; genus Micromesistius; species Micromesistius poutassou. The sequence continues at coordinate 16,813,770 of NC_140277.1, forward strand.
GGTCCCGGTGTCCTACGGGGCGTAGAAAACAACGTAAAACACCAGCCTCAGGCAGAAAAAGGGCAAAACCTAAAAGGACCAAGAAGGTATCAAACCGTCGCTTTAGAGGGGCTGCTAATGATATATTCATTTAGCTGTCAATAATCGGTATTGAACAACAATGGCTCTCCTACATCGTATGTCAGAAGAATGTGTCAAGAGTGAGCTGGACCTTTTCACTCTACCGTTAACGCAGACGGCTATAGAGAAAAGTACGTATATAGAGATTCCTCCACTATCGGCTCTGACAGACAGGGGCCCCATAGAGTTCTTTGTGTCGGCCAGTAGCGAAGACTATATGGATCTAAACAACACGTATCTGCATCTACGGGTCAAGATCACTAATCCCAATGGAACAGACCTAGCCGAGGATGCAGAAGTGGGGTTGATTAACTATCCGGGATGTACATTATTCTCACAGGTGGATATTACTCTAGGTGATAGGCTTATTACCCAATCATCAAATACCTATCCATACAGAGGCATAATAGAATGCTTGCTAAACTATGGAAATGGTACTCTGGACACACAGTTTGGATGCGGTCTATTCAAGAAAGACACGTATGGTGAAATGGATGTACATGACCCCGACGGTCCTAATCGCGGCTTAGCAGCCAGGAGTGCATATTCAACACGTAGTCGTATAGTCGAACTAATAGCCCCTATTCACGCAGACATGTTTTTCCAGGAAAAACTACTGATTAACGGTGTTGATCTTCGCATAAGATTCATCAGAGCAAAAAACGATTTCTGTCTCATGGCCACCGGTCCGGTGGAATACAGAGTCTCTATAGTGTCTGCGAATATATTTATTAAGAAGGTCTCAGTTGCACCGGGTGTCAAGTTGGCGCATGCCCGAGCGTTGACTCAAGCTAACATAAAATATCCTGTTGATAGAGTGTGTCTAAAAAATGTATCTATCCCTGCGGGTAGTAGAATATGCAATCAAGACAATTTGTTTCTTGGACAAATTCCGAAGATGATTGTTATAGGTTTCGTGGATAACGAAGCATTCACGGGGAGCTATGTTCGGAATCCGTTCAGATTTCAACATTTCACCACAGAGTTCCTAGCACTCTACTGTGATGGACATTCATACCCTGCTAAACCCTTTCAACCAGACTTTAGAAATGGCTTGTATACAAGGGAATATTTCCAGCTTATTCAGGCAACAGGACGTCAGCTGAAAGACAGAGATATTGCCATCACCCGGGAAGAGTTTGGAGACGGTTATGCATTGTTTTGTTTTAACCTGGAAGCAGATGAAGGGTGTGGACAGCATGTGTCGCTAGTCAAAACAGGGAACGTAAGGTTAGAAGTACGATTCAGAAACGCTCTAGCTACAACCGTCAATTTAATATGTTATGCAGTTTATGATTCTGTTATAGAAATATCAAACAGACGTCAGGTGTTACTGGACTATTACTGAAGAGTTATTGCAAAACATGAATACTATCGAGCTAACAGCTGTAGGCCAGAAAATTGCTCATAGGGCTTCTTTTCTGGGGGTCGTACCGTGCGATCATCTACCTAGAGACATTCGTCACGTGCCTGCTATGCTAGTGGTTAATACAGAACCTTCAAATGCAGCCGGGGCCCATTGGCTAGCTGTATATATCACGGCCGAGAGACAAGGATACTTTTTTGACTCCTATGGAAACCCACCCACGTACTCAGAGTTTCCCGTATCCATACAACAGTTTCTTGATCATAGCTGTAGTGATGTGGTTTATTCTACACAACAGATCCAGGACCATTTAAGTACAGCCTGTGGACAGCATTGCCTATTTTTCTTGTTTAATATGCAGAAAGGTGTGTCGTACCACAAGTTTTTGAGAATGTTTGGGGCTAATCTACCCCGCAATGATAAAAAGGTATACGACTTTGTTAGTAGTGTAAAACCAAGTTTTTGTAATGAACATGAACTGATATGTGTGCAGTCGTGTATCTGTGGTTGTAACATGTAACATGCCTTTTGAAAATAAATACAAAGATGAGTAAAAAAAGTTTATGTTGTCAAGTTTTTTATTTAGCTGATACTACACAAGCGTTTTTCAAAAAGATAACAGTCACAGTATATATACAATTATTCAGATAGGCACATCAGAATTGTAACCACGCACTTTCATGTGTTTTAGGGGTATTAGAAGGTGAGTCAGGTCGTTCACGTCTTCTCCTCTTATTAGATCCAGAGTGGTGGCTCTCATACTCGTCAATTGCATTAACACTATCCGATGGCGGGGCATGTTTATACATGTCTACCAACTGTCTAAGTCGTTTACTAGGTATAGATGTAGACGGTACATTAATATGGGCTAAAACTTTCAGAAACGCTAACCACCCCGGTGGCCTGTCGGAATCTAAAACGCGATAGGACGCTGTGACATTCTTTAACAAATCATATATGTGACCCCTTAATAGTTTCTCCTTTTAACACAAGCTCGCCCTTGTCCGTCCATGATACGTTTTTAGATTTCTTCAACGATTCCATGATGTGTCCGGCGTTTCTCTTACTTTTTGTCGGTATGTGTCTCATTACCTCCTCAAAAACACTATCACCAGCATTAGCATTACCCCCCTCATCTGCATCCCGCGGCTGAGACTTGGACCCGTCCTCAGCAAGTGATAGAGTCAACTCTCCTTGCTCACGTTGTCCTTGTTTAACCAGAGATAGATATCGCTGTAAAACAGATCCGTACCTCTTGGCTTTTTCATACAAATCGGTATCGGGGCTGTTCAACACCTCCTCGATAGCTTTATCCAAAGCGTTTTCAGCCGTCTGTCTAACCGATTCCCTAGGATGGGGCTGCTTTAAGGCATCGAGTTGATGCTGAGGAACTAGATACATCTTGTGAGTGTGCTCCATTACGATTTCAATCAACCACCTCTGGAGAAAAGACTGGTAATCAAAGGTATGGCTACAGACAGTAAAGGCAACAGAAATCCACCGGTCTGATTGATGAGTCTCTTCTTCTTTTTAGAAATCACCACAGACTTATTAGCCAGTAACCTAATGTCCTTTTTTTGTTTCTGCAATCTTTTGTGCTGACTGGGGGTCATTGGTATCTTGCCTTGTAAAATATTCAACGCTATTTCACACAGCGAGTTGATAAAATCGTCGTTGGCTGTCCGTAGAATAACTTTACGCAGAGCAGGCGGTAATTTATATAACAGCTTTAGGCGGTCTCGATTTCTGCGTATACGCTCCGACATGGCCTCTAGCTAGTCACTTTGCTCTCTGGGTGTAGACGACTTGACGGTCTGATAAAATAGCTGTTCTAAGTGTCATATTGTCGGGGGTCGTGGCTTTAAAGTCGACAAGCAAATACCCATAGGGTATGCTAGTAGCGTCGTTAAAGGACTCTAGAAAATACTTTGTCTTACACGGAAACATCTGTCTGGCTATCAACAAAATCTGATATTTGTCACGTGGGTTCTTAAACAAGACCATGTAATTTGTATTTAAGCTTATTGTTCTGCTGGTTTTACCTTGCATAAACAAATTTTGCACCAGATACATACAGCTAAGGTTACGATGGTGTACATATTTTGTAAAAACATGCTGAACCTCTATATTATTGCACGCATCATTCATCAAGTCATCAATAATGAGAAGATTTCTAGTATTGACCGGCAATATTGAATCGTCGCAAAGAGATTTGGGAATCCCTTCCACAAAGTTAATACTCCTTATCTTTAACAATTCATCATATATCGGTTGCCAGCATGAATAAATATAGACTATGTTTTCAATATCTTCCGAAAATAGACGACCAACGTTTTCAACGATTGTTTTGACAAAATAGGTTTTTCCGCTGTTGGAAGGGCCAGACACTACCATACTGAACGGGTGCTGAAGTCTGGGGTCAAACATCTCTCCAACAACCGACTTCTGACCAGTAGCCATCTTACCATACAACTGATGTGTTTTTAATCAGGAGTCTCTTCTTAGCCCTCTGATGGGTGGATCCTTTGTGGTGAAAAAACCTTTATGACCCCAACAGTATTTATTTAGCCAATAACACGCTTTATTAACAATAATACATACATACAAGATACATGACAGCAATCATCATTACAAAGTAGAGTAGTAAAATAAAAAAAATACAATTAAAAACATATGCCTGGTATTTATTCTAAAATGAAAAAACAAAACAAAAAAAAACAATCAATGATACACACTTTAACGAATGAAAATACATTTAGGTTAATAGCCATAAGGAAGTGTAGTGTAATCAGTAAAGGCCCGACGCTTGTTATAAACAACCTTTAACCGTTTAACTACAGTGGCGTTTTTGAGCAAGAGTCTCGTCTTATCCCTTTGGATAGTGTCTATCGATGTGGTGGGGTCTCTGTCCAGAGGCTGATGTGTGACAAAGCCATCTACCAGACCTTTTAGTGTCTGTTGGGTGACAACCATAGCATTGGCAGCATTTAGAGTTACCCCTTTGCATTTGACGACAGACTTGTGTTGAAGTGTGTGGTACGCATAACTTTTAGGACCTGTTGAGACATATTCCGTGATGTAATCCTCCTGATCAGTACCATACAAGTCTCCATCGTTTAGCTCATCCGTCAGATCCCCTAGGTATGGGCCTAGAGGAGGCACCCACTCACCCTCCCTAGAAACAAAAATGATGCTGTCTGTGTCGCAGTAAAGGACCCGCTCCTGCAGCTTGTCTAGAAGGTCATAGAGCATGAGTCTGGCGTGGGCAGTAGTCACCGCACCCACAACAACGTTAACATCCTTAGCCCTCGAGAGGCGGGCGTCTTTGTGATTCCATTGAACCAAAGCCACCTCATCAGAGACGAAACAAAAGTGCCTGATGTGATAGCTGTCGCTGAACATTAGCTGTGTAAACCTTTCAGGATCAGAAATAAGCTCACAAGAGGGCAGGTCTGTACGCAGCGAAAAGCGACCCCACAGGCTGTTTAGAATCAACTTGTTGCAACTACGCATGGCTTTGTTAACGCACATGTTGCTGTGATCCAGCTGGATGCCTTCCTTATCCAGGTAGTTTTGCACATATACCCGCTGTTTCTCGGGGGTATCCACTGTGCTGGGGTATCCTGAAGCCTCCTGCTTGCGTTTCAGAAATGTTTTGACATAGCCCTTAAACAAATTATCCGACCGTCGTGGGTAATGCCACACCTCATGCATTTGTGTTATCTGATACCCCTTTTCAACAGCCTTCTGCAACTCGAAAGACACCCAGGTACCAGTCAGTGCTCTGTCATCGGGATCGTGATGACATGTGTCTGTCTGGTTGAGATCATCGGTGCAGGTGCGACAGAGGGGGAACATCAACTTCCCGTTACATCTGTAGGGGAGGACAGGATGGAATAGACCCCGGGGTGGTAGCACTGTACATTTGACAATGCCGAAATACTGATCCACAGACTTGAAATCTCTAAAGATGATTTCGGGGTGCCCTACAGGATAAGGACAGCGTGCCTGCACTGTAGGGTAGAGCGATGTGAAGTCATAGTAGCGTATTTTCTCACCAGGCTCAGTCTTGTGATACAATTTGATGGCATTGGTGCGCCCCCCATAGAGAGAATCACGAGGTTCGATCCTGCTCTGTAGCTTCAGAGTCGTCAGGAATGTCTGAAGCGCAACATCACTTGTTTTCTGTCTAGCCCACTCACACTCCCACATGACCACCACACCCAGCCCAAAATCTTTTTTGAGGGCTGTGACTTTGATACGAAACTGCTCTCGCATTTCACCATCGCTGATCTTTGTGACAGGGTTTAGATGACCTGTGTTGTAGCAATCCTCACACCCATGATAAAAGCACCCTGCAAATTCGTAGGCTGTGTGTGTGCTTGGGGCATATCCGTCTAGGAAGAACGGTCCAAACTGAACCTCCCCACGATTGAGAGCATGGTGAATCTCCAAGTTGTTGATGTGTGCGAGATGCTCAAGCCACTCGATGGACACATTTGAGTACGTCTTGTGCTGCTTCAGATAGACCCCCTCATAGGTCAACGCTAATGTATTTGGTAGCAAGTACGACGTTTTGAAAGTAGCCATACACGCTGAGGCTAGTGTGGTATAAGCAAAGGGGTCTACAGAGGAGCACGCCATGAATGTGTCCCTATAGATTGTGCATGCTTTGTGCAGTACCCTCACATCATTGATACCATAATGACGCAGCTCCCTCTGAAAGTCAAATTTCCGGTGGCGTACAGATCTGTACCACACCATGAAATCTGTCTTTTCATCAGAAGTCATAGCATCATAACCGTAATACGACAGCTCGGGGTACGGCCCGTTGTAAAACTCGTTGGCTCTGGTATTAAATTTATGCGGAAAATAGCCTTTCAACAGATCTTCAAAACCAAGAGCAGACGGTGTTTTAGCCAAACGCATGGGCAAAAAGCTAAATGAATCGATCCACCTCTGTCTGTAGGTCTTATCGCACATCAAGATAACTCTACTACCCCGCATGGTCAGGAACGGAGTAATCCCCTGTTGTGTCAGGTAATCCAGAATGATGTAGCTGTCAAATCCTGATGCGTTGTGAGCTATGAATGTAAAATCTGTGAAACGCATGGATCTGTAGCGTCTGACAAACTCCCCCACACAATCAACACCACTAGCATGCCACTCTTTCCCGTCATACGTCATGGCAGCCACAAAGTTTGGCTCGTGTCGATCGTTATGATAACGCGTCTCAAAATCATAAAATACATATTTCACCTTTTTCTTATCTTTGGGGCCTGCAGTTGCAAGTGGAACGGGGGCTGTAGGCGACAGCTCCACATCAGGGGGCTGTATGTAGCATTCATGCTTGGTGTCGCTGAGTATCACTTCACGACAGTGCACACACTTTGCAACACTACATGCGTGGACAGGCCCCAGCTTTCCTGTTTTTGAGGAGCGCTTGGCAACAATATACTGTCTACAACATTTGTTACAATATTTATTCTTTTTACAGGGTACAACTCCGTATTCGGGTGATAATAGCTTGTGGGTGGTGTAGCATCGCTGAGACTTACAGATACGGTTACAGTCTGTACACTTTATCGTCCTGCCTGGTTGTCTATCGCATACTGTTAGACACACGTTACAAAAGAATGGACATCTGTGATACAGAGGGGAAGCATAACCCTTATAGCAATATTCACAGACATAGTTTTCACCAAAGAACCCCGTCCGGTTCTCTATGTAGTGGTAGTGTGCGTCATGCAGGTACAGCCAAATTGTTTTTGTGTGCTGTTCAGGATGTGTCTCAAACAATTCCAACTTCTTGAAAGTAGAGTTGTGATGAAAAATCAAAATTTTAACATCTAGATGCTTCTCAAACGCAGAAACATCAGCAAAACCAACTGGATGATTGTGATCAAATCCTAAGCTGTTGTGTAAAGCCTGGGCAACCAACAATTTAGCCTCTTCAGACACTGTATCATCCCCCGACACTGTATCACCCCCCGACACTGTATCACACCCCGACACTGTATCATCCTCCGCCACCCCCTCTTTTAGATAATGAGCTATGCATAGCGAGAAACATAGATTGTCATGAGTGTTGGAGGGGGTGTATAGACTCAATCTTTTCCTGCTTATGATATCATCATAGGGGACGCTTTTTAACTTTAACCGGACGCCTCCGTTTTTATTGTGAACGCCTGTGACAACAAACTCTAACGCATCATCAGTCAAGCTATCGTCATTACTTTGTATAACTTGCGAAATCTGCTCTAGAAACGTATCATCATTGTAATCGTCACCAGTCGTGAGTACAGCCTGGATATCACTGGCCAACGACGGCCCCCGCAGGACCACGTTTAAAACACTGCCACGGACGGTTCTTTGAGAGCACTCTGTTATGACGCCTGTCAACCTCTCCCTGATAAAATTAGGTATCTCTTCTAAATTATCGGTAGGGATAGTCCTTAGATCAACAGAGCGTCTAACCTCGAAGCCGTTAAAGTAGGGATAGTGTCTTATCCTCGTCTCATCATTAGTGCTGACTGCCCCTCCACACTCGGGACCACCATCATCATCATCATCACCACCCCCACCACCACCCCCACCACTACCGCCTCCATCATCGCTACCCCGGACGCCCAACACCTCATCTACCCCCTCCGTTGTTCCATCAGCATCGGCACCACCCTGTACACCATCACCTGTACAGGCACCACCCCCACCACCACCACGCTGAATAGACGACCCTTCATTTACACTCTGTACAACCCCTACGACATCATCGTCATTACCCCTCTGGCCAAAGAAACCTTCTATCTCACCCCCTCTGTCTAGATCCTCTAATACCCCACACACAGTCCTCTCTATAGAATTGAATTCCGTACTATTTAACAATTCATCAAGATCTGTATCACACACGTCATCAAACACATCATCATCGTCATCCTCATCACCCCAGGCATCTGGCAATTCCGCCACCATGCCTGTATCGTTAGCAAACTCATTCATCAGCTGATCAAAACATGTGTCCGTACTAGTGCTGCTACTACTACCACTGCTGGATCTACGTCTCCTCTTGACATTGCCATTAACAGACTTGCATTTTCTTTTTCTGGGGCTCATGTTTATTGATTGATTACAAATGTATTTTTACCAAAACGAATATACAACGTCACACAAAAAAAAAAACATAACAAAAAAAAAATCAAAGATATAAAAATCAAAGATGAATACGTGATTTTAAAAAGACACAATTTTACAATAGACAGGCCCCACAAAGTTGACTAAGGCTACATCCTCTTGCGTCTCTTGAGCTTCTGAAACTTTTTATTTAGGCCCACGAGCAATGTAAGCATTCTATCGATAGCTTTGGAGTGGTCACCTAGAGTTTTATCATGCGCTTTAACCTCATCCGCCACATTCATCACCTTAGACAAGCATTTAGCATAGTTTTCCCGCACAGCCTTCTCCCGTAGGGCTTCGGCCCTGTAACGTTGGCGAGCTGTTATAGTATCGATTTTAACTTTAAGGGCTTCGATCTTGTAACGTCTGCGAGCTATTATATCGTGGATTATAACTTTACGTTCGAGTTTCAGAATGCGAAGCGCCCACATAGCATAGACATCTTGTTCTGACCCTGTTTTTATGCCAGCCGCAGGTACAACGGTAGAAGGTTCATCGTCTGTGTGTGTGGTAATTACCGCCGCGGACCGGGCTGTGTCGTCACCACGGCTCACCTCCGGCGGATTGTTCAAAGGGGCTTTAGAGGTAGATGGGGCGCTGGCCTTGGTCGCCACCTCTTCTGCAGTATTCTGCAGGTCTGGCGAGGGGGTGAGATCGCTCCGGTCCACTGATGGCTCTAATGCAAGCTGTGGGGCATCCAGGCGCATGAACTGGTCGTCCCCCAGATCACCGTTAATCAGGAAGTCGCAATCTGCATCAGTCAGCTCCGCTTGTGTTCTCTCCGGACGGTCTTCAGGGGTAATGTCTGCGGTACCTAATTAAAAGAAAGAAAAATAACAATCAATAATAATCAATAACGTGATATCTAGCGCTAATGTGTATGTACATCAGTATTTACAACTACCCACCGTTTGGTATATCATCACCCGGTTGCCTAACAATCCTGATCTAGGGTTTGTTTTTTATAACCCCCATACCCTAGTCGACACCCCTCAGAGTATCAGATTCATTGATCACCATCCCACCCCCTGGACATATGCAAATCCAAAACCCCTAGGCCTACGCCCAACCTTGATCATCTCACAACCCCTGATCATCCATCGGTATCTGGTAAAATTGCTGACCCACAATAAAACATTATACAAACTCTGGATGGTCCACTTTACCCCCTCCTCTTCCCCAACCGTGAAAACAGACACACGGCCTTTGCACCCTTCACTTAATGAACTTCCTCTACTATCTGCGGGAAAGCATCTCAGAATTAACAAAACACATAACTCTCCCTTCTTCTTGACACCTATCTGGACACCTGCAAATCCTTCACACACACCCCCACACACACACACACACACCCCCCCCCCCACACACACACACACACACACACACACACACACACACACACACACACACACACACACACACACACACACACACACACACACACAGTCCTACCCTCCAGCCATCAGGTCTGTCAGGGCACTGTCGGGTCATAGCCAGCAGGCCACCCAATAAAACATTATACAAACTATGGATGGACCACTTTACCCCCTATCTCTTTCCCCCTCTGAGAAAACAGACACACAGCCTTGCACCCTTCACTTAATGAACTTCCTCTACTATCTGTGGGAAAGCAACTCAGAATTAACAAACACATAACTCTCCCTTCTTCTTGACACCTATCTGGACACCTGCAAATCCTTCACACACACACACACACACACACACACACACACACACACACACACACACACACACACACATCCCACACACACACACACACACACACACACACACACACACACACACACACACACACACACACACACACACACACACACACGCACACACAGTCCTACCCCCAGCCATCAGGGCTGTCAGGGCACTGCCAGGGTCATAGACAGCAGACCATCCCAATAAACATTATACAATCTATGGATGGACCACTTTACCCACATACCTCTTTCCCCCTCCGAGAAAACAGACACACGGCCTTGCACCCTTCACTTAATGAACTTCCTCTAATGTCTGTGGGAAAGCTGCTCAGAATTAACAAACACATAACTAACCCTTCTTCTTGACACCTATCTGGACACACACACACACACACACACACACACACACACACACACACACACACACCCCACATACACACACACACACACACACACACACACACACAGTCCCACACCCAGCCCGCAGATCTGCCTGGGCCCAGTCAGGTTGCTGGTAACAGAACCCCCCAATAAACATTATACAACCTCCGACACTCTAAACCCATTAGCACTCCCTACTCCCCCACAAACACTTGCTCAGACATCACCCCCCCAGAAAACTGTGGCACCCGGGGAAAAACGAGCTCACAGCCATACGCACACTTCCGGTCTGAGACATGAATATTAATATCTGGACAGGAAGTAGGAGAGCTCCGTGATCGTTATAAGGGGGATATATTATTAACTACTAACTGCTCTTCACTTCCAAATGGTGCGCAATGGCATAAATAACCCCATTTAAGCTCAGTTACACGTTTGCATTGAAAGTGACTGAGTTATTCACTTTTCCAGTTTTTATGCGTGCAAAATGCTTTTCAGAGCGAGAAAAGCATGTTTTGACCCACAATGTGTTTTTGACCCTAACACGTGAATTATGCTCAAGACCAACGCTCTCCACTTCCAAATGGTGCGCGATGGCATAAATAACCCTATTTAAGCTCAGTTACACGTTTGCATTGAAAGTGACTGAGTTATTCACTTTTCCAGTTTTTATGCGTGCAAAATGCTTTTCAGAGCGAGAAAAGCATGTTTTGACCCACAATGTGTTTTTGACCCTGACACGTGAATTGTGCTCAAAACCAACGCTCTCGACTTCCAAATGGTGCGCAATGGCATAAATAACCCTATTTATGCTCAGTTACACGTTTGCATTGAAAGTGACTGAGTTATTCACTTTTCCAGTTTTTATGCGTGCAAAATGCTTTTCAGAGCGAGAGAATCACTTTTTGACCAAAAAGGTGTTTTTGACCCTGACATGTGAATTGTGCTCAAAACAACTGCTCTTCACTTCCAAATGGTGCGCAATGGCATAAATAACCCCATTTAAGCTCAGTTACACGTTTGCATTGAAAGTGACTGAGTTATTCACTTTTCCAGTTTTTATGCGTGCAAAATGCTTTTCAGAGCGAGAAAAGCATGTTTTGACCCACAATGTGTTTTTGACCCTAACACGTGAATTATGCTCAAGACCAACGCTCTCCACTTCCAAATGGTGCGCGATGGCATAAATAACCCTATTTAAGCTCAGTTACACGTTTGCATTGAAAGTGACTGAGTTATTCACTTTTCCAGTTTTTATGCGTGCAAAATGCTTTTCAGAGCGAGAAAAGCATGTTTTGACCCACAATGTGTTTTTGACCCTGACACGTGAATTGTGCTCAAAACCAACGCTCTCCACTTCCAAATGGTGCGCGATGGTATAAATAACCCTATTTAAGCTCAGTTACACGTTTGCATTGAAAGTGACTGAGTTATTCACTTTTCCAGTTTTTATGCATGCAAAATGCTTTTCAGAGCGAGAAAAGCATGTTTTGACCCACAATGTGTTTTTGACCCTAACACGTGAATTATGCTCAAGACCAACGCTCTCCACTTCCAAATGGTGCGCGATGGCATAAATAACCCTATTTAAGCTCAGTTACACGTTTGCATTGAAAGTGACTGAGTTATTCACTTTTCCAGTTTTTATGCGTGCAAAATGCTTTTCAGAGCGAGAAAAGCATGTTTTGACCCACAATGTGTTTTTGACCCTGACACGTGAATTGTGCTCAAAACCAACGCTCTCCACTTCCAAATGGTGCGCAATGGCATAAATAACCCTATTTATGCTCAGTTACACGTTTGCATTGAAAGTGACTGAGTTATTCACTTTTCCAGTTTTTATGCGTGCAAAATGCTTTTCAGAGCGAGAGAATCACTTTTTGACCAAAAAGGTGTTTTTGACCCTGACATGTGAATTGTGCTCAAAACAACTGCTCTTCACTTCCAAATGGTGCGCAATGGCATAAATAACCCCATTTAAGCTCAGTTACACGTTTGCATTGAAAGTGACTGAGTTATTCACTTTTCCAGTTTTTATGCGTGCAAAATGCTTTTCAGAGCGAGAAAAGCATATTTTGACCCACAATGTGTTTTTGACCCTGACACGTGAATTGTGCTCAAAACCAACGCTCTCCACTTCCAAATGGTGCGCAATGGCATAAATAACCCTATTTATGCTCAGTTACACGTTTGCATTGAAAGTGACTGAGTTATTCACTTTTCCAGTTTTTATGCGTGCAAAATGCTTTTCAGAGCGAGAGAATCACTTTTTGACCAAAAAGGTGTTTTTGACCCTGACATGTGAATTGTGCTCAAAACAACTGCTCTTCACTTCCAAATGGTGCGCAATGGCATAAATAACCCCATTTAAGCTCAGTTACACGTTTGCATTGAAAGTGACTGAGTTATTCACTTTTCCAGTTTTTATGCGTGCAAAATGCTTTTCAGAGCGAGAAAAGCATGTTTTGACCCACAATGTGTTTTTGACCCTAACACGTGAATTATGCTCAAGACCAACGCTCTCCACTTCCAAATGGTGCGCGATGGCATAAATAACCCTATTTAAGCTCAGTTACACGTTTGCATTGAAAGTGACTGAGTTATTCACTTTTCCAGTTTTTATGCGTGCAAAATGCTTTTCAGAGCGAGAAAAGCATGTTTTGACCCACAATGTGTTTTTGACCCTGACACGTGAATTGTGCTCAAAACCAACGCTCTCCACTTCCAAATGGTGCGCGATGGCATAAATAACCCTATTTAAGCTCAGTTACACGTTTGCATTGAAAGTGACTGAGTTATTCACTTTTCCAGTTTTTATGCATGCAAAATGCTTTTCAGAGCGAGAAAAGCATGTTTTGACCCACAATGTGTTTTTGACCCTAACACGTGAATTATGCTCAAAACCAACGCTCTCCACTTCCAAATGGTGCGCGATGGCATAAATAACCCTATTTAAGCTCAGTTACACGTTTGCATTGAAAGTGACTGAGTTATTCACTTTTCCAGTTTTTATGCGTGCAAAATGCTTTTCAGAGCGAGAAAAGCATGTTTTGACCCACAATGTGTTTTTGACCCTGACACGTGAATTGTGCTCAAAACCAACGCTCTCCACTTCCAAATGGTGCGCAATGGCATAAATAACCCTATTTAAGCTCAGTTACACGTTTGAATTGAAAGTGACTGAGTTATCAACTTTTCCAGTTTTTATGAGTGCAAAATGCTTTTCAGAGCGAGAAAAGCATGTTTTGACCCACAATGTGTTTTTGACCCTAACACGTGAATTATGCTCAAAACCAACGCTCTCCACAACCAAATGGTGCGCGATGGCATAAATAACCCTATTTAAGCTCAGTTACACGTTTACATTGAAAGTGACTGAGTTATTCACTTTTCCAGTTTTTATGCGTGCAAAATGCTTTTCAGAGCGAGAGAATCACTTTTTGACCAAAAAGGTGTTTTTGACCCTGACACGTGAATTGTACTCAAAACCAATGCTCTCCACTTCCAAATGGTGCGCAATGGCATAAATAACCCTATTTAAGCTCAGTTACACGTTTGAATTGAAAGTGACTGAGTTATCAACTTTTCCAGTTTTTATGAGTGCAAAATGCTTTTCAGAGCGAGAAAAGCATGTTTTGACCCACAATGTGTTTTTGACCCTAACACGTGAATTATGCTCAAAACCAACGCTCTCCACTTCCAAATGGTGCGCGATGGCATAAATAACCCTATTTAAGCTCAGTTACACGTTTGCATTGAAAGTGACTGAGTTATTCACTTTTCCAGTTTTTATGCATGCAAAATGCTTTTCAGAGCGAGAAAAGCATGTTTTGACCCACAATGTGTTTTTGACCCTAACACGTGAATTATGCTCAAAACCAACGCTCTCCACTTCCAAATGGTGCGCGATGGCATAAATAACCCTATTTAAGCTCAGTTACACGTTTGCATTGAAAGTGACTGAGTTATTCACTTTTCCAGTTTTTATGCGTGCAAAATGCTTTTCAGAGCGAGAAAAGCATGTTTTGACCCACAATGTGTTTTTGACCCTGACACGTGAATTGTGCTCAAAACCAACGCTCTCCACTTCCAAATGGTGCGCAATGGCATAAATAACCCTATTTAAGCTCAGTTACACGTTTGAATTGAAAGTGACTGAGTTATCAACTTTTCCAGTTTTTATGAGTGCAAAATGCTTTTCAGAGCGAGAAAAGCATGTTTTGACCCACAATGTGTTTTTGACCCTAACATGTGAATTATGCTCAAAACCAACGCTCTCCACAACCAAATGGTGCGCGATGGCATAAATAACCCTATTTAAGCTCAGTTACACGTTTGCATTGAAAGTGACTGAGTTATTCACTTTTCCAGTTTTTATGCGTGCAAAATGCTTTTCAGAGCGAGAGAATCACTTTTTGACCAAAAAGGTGTTTTTGACCCTGACACGTGAATTGTGATCAAAACCAATGCTCTCCACTTCCAAATGGTGCGCAATGGCATAAATAACCCTATTTAAGCTCAGTTACACGTTTGAATTGAAAGTGACTGAGTTATCAACTTTTCCAGTTTTTATGAGTGCAAAATGCTTTTCAGAGCGAGAAAAGCATGTTTTGACCCACAATGTGTTTTTGAC
Organism: Micromesistius poutassou; assembly: GCF_964030765.1. Lineage (NCBI taxonomy): Eukaryota > Metazoa > Chordata > Actinopteri > Gadiformes > Gadidae > Micromesistius > Micromesistius poutassou. The sequence goes on from NC_140277.1 coordinate 16,829,155, forward strand.
CCTAACACGTGAATTATGCTCAAAACCAACGCTCTCCACTTCCAAATGGTGCGCGATGGCATAAATAACCCTATTTAAGCTCAGTTACACGTTTGCATTGAAAGTGACTGAGTTATTCACTTTTCCAGTTTTTATGCGTGCAAAATGCTTTTCAGAGCGAGAAAAGCATGTTTTGACCCACAATGTGTTTTTGACCCTGACACGTGAATTGTGCTCAAAACCAACGCTCTCCACTTCCAAATGGTGCGCAATGGCATAAATAACCCTATTTAAGCTCAGTTACACGTTTGAATTGAAAGTGACTGAGTTATCAACTTTTCCAGTTTTTATGAGTGCAAAATGCTTTTCAGAGCGAGAAAAGCATGTTTTGACCCACAATGTGTTTTTGACCCTAACACGTGAATTATGCTCAAAACCAACGCTCTCCACAACCAAATGGTGCGCGATGGCATAAATAACCCTATTTAAGCTCAGTTACACGTTTACATTGAAAGTGACTGAGTTATTCACTTTTCCAGTTTTTATGCGTGCAAAATGCTTTTCAGAGCGAGAGAATCACTTTTTGACCAAAAAGGTGTTTTTGACCCTGACACGTGAATTGTACTCAAAACCAATGCTCTCCACTTCCAAATGGTGCGCAATGGCATAAATAACCCTATTTAAGCTCAGTTACACGTTTGAATTGAAAGTGACTGAGTTATCAACTTTTCCAGTTTTTATGAGTGCAAAATGCTTTTCAGAGCGAGAAAAGCATGTTTTGACCCACAATGTGTTTTTGACCCTAACACGTGAATTATGCTCAAAACCAACGCTCTCCACTTCCAAATGGTGCGCGATGGCATAAATAACCCTATTTAAGCTCAGTTACACGTTTGCATTGAAAGTGACTGAGTTATTCACTTTTCCAGTTTTTATGCGTGCAAAATGCTTTTCAGAGCGAGAAAAGCATGTTTTGACCCACAATGTGTTTTTGACCCTAACACGTGAATTATGCTCAAAACCAACGCTCTCCACAACCAAATGGTGCGCGATGGCATAAATAACCCTATTTAAGCTCAGTTACACGTTTGCATTGAAAGTGACTGAGTTATTCACTTTTCCAGTTTTTATGCGTGCAAAATGCTTTTCAGAGCGAGAGAATCACTTTTTGACCAAAAAGGTGTTTTTGACCCTGACACGTGAATTGTGATCAAAACCAATGCTCTCCACTTCCAAATGGTGCGCAATGGCATAAATAACCCTATTTAAGCTCAGTTACACGTTTGAATTGAAAGTGACTGAGTTATCAACTTTTCCAGTTTTTATGAGTGCAAAATGCTTTTCAGAGCGAGAAAAGCATGTTTTGACCCACAATGTGTTTTTGACCCTAACACGTGAATTATGCTCAAAACCAACGCTCTCCACTTCCAAATGGTGCGCGATGGCATAAATAACCCTATTTAAGCTCAGTTACACGTTTGCATTGAAAGTGACTGAGTTATCAACTTTTCCAGTTTTTATGCGTGCAAAATGCTTTTCAGAGCGAGAAAAGCATGTTTTGACCCACAATGTGTTTTTGACCCTAACACGTGAATTATGCTCAAAACCATCGCTCTCCACAACCAAATGGTGCGCGATGGCATAAATAACCCTATTTAAGCTCAGTTACACGTTTGCATTGAAAGTGACTGAGTTATTCACTTTTCCAGTTTTTATGCGTGCAAAATGCTTTTCAGAGCGAGAGAATCACTTTTTGACCAAAAAGGTGTTTTTGACCCTGACACGTGAATTGTGATCAAAACCAATGCTCTCCACTTCCAAATGGTGCGCGATGGCATAAATAACCCTATTTAAGCTCAGTTACACGTTTGAATTGAAAGTGACTGAGTTATCAACTTTTCCAGTTTTTATGAGTGCAAAATGCTTTTCAGAGCGAGAAAAGCATGTTTTGACCCACAATGTGTTTTTGACCCTAACATGTGAATTATGCTCAAAACCAACGCTCTCCACAACCAAATGGTGCGCGATGGCATAAATAACCCTATTTAAGCTCAGTTACACGTTTGCATTGAAAGTGACTGAGTTATTCACTTTTCCAGTTTTTATGCGTGCAAAATGCTTTTCAGAGCGAGAGAATCACTTTTTGACCAAAAAGGTGTTTTTGACCCTGACACGTGAATTGTGATCAAAACCAATGCTCTCCACTTCCAAATGGTGCGCAATGGCATAAATAACCCTATTTAAGCTCAGTTACACGTTTGAATTGAAAGTGACTGAGTTATCAACTTTTCCAGTTTTTATGAATGCAAAATGCTTTTCAGAGCGAGAAAAGCATGTTTTGACCCACAATGTGTTTTTGACCCTAACACGTGAATTATGCTCAAAACCAACGCTCTCCACTTCCAAATGGTGCGCGATGGCATAAATAACCCTATTTAAGCTCAGTTACACGTTTGCATTGAAAGTGACTGAGTTATCAACTTTTCCAGTTTTTATGCGTGCAAAATGCTTTTCAGAGCGAGAAAAGCATGTTTTGACCCACAATGTGTTTTTGACCCTAACACGTGAATTATGCTCCAAACCAACGCTCTCCACTTCCAAATGGTGCGCGATGGCATAAATAACCCTATTTAAGCTCAGTTACACGTTTGCATTGAAAGTGACTGAGTTATCAACTTTTCCAGTTTTTATGCGTGCAAAATGCTTTTCAGAGCGAGAAAAGCATGTTTTGACCCACAATGTGTTTTTGACCCTAACACGTGAATTATGCTCAAAACCAACGCTCTCCACTTCCAAATGGTGCGCGATGGCATAAATAACCCTATTTAAGCTCAGTTACACGTTTGCATTGAAAGTGACTGAGTTATCAACTTTTCCAGTTTTTATGAGTGCAAAATGCTTTTCAGAGCGAGAAAAGCATGTTTTGACCCACAATGTGTTTTTGACCCTAACACGTGAATTATGCTCAAAACCAACGCTCTCCACAACCAAATGGTGCGCGATGGCATAAATAACCCTATTTAATCTCAGTTACACGTTTGCATTGAAAGTGACTGAGTTATTCACTTTTCCAGTTTTTATGAGTGCAAAATGCTTTTCAGAGCGAGAAAAGCATGTTTTGACCCACAATGTGTTTTTGACCCTAACACGTGAATTATGCTCAGAACCAACGCTCTCCACTTCCAAATGGTGCGCGATGGCATAAATAACCCTATTTAAGCTCAGTTACACGTTTGAATTGAAAGTGACTGAGTTATCAACTTTTCCAGTTTTTATGAGTGCAAAATGCTTTTCAGAGCGAGAAAAGCATGTTTTGACCCACAATGTGTTTTTGACCCTAACACGTGAATTATGCTCAAAACCAACGCTCTCCACAACCAAATGGTGCGCGATGGCATAAATAACCCTATTTAAGCTCAGTTACACGTTTGCATTGAAAGTGACTGAGTTATTCACTTTTCCAGTTTTTATGCGTGCAAAATGCTTTTCAGAGCGAGAGAATCACTTTTTGACCAAAAAGGTGTTTTTGACCCTGACACGTGAATTGTGATCAAAACCAATGCTCTCCACTTCCAAATGGTGCGCAATGGCATAAATAACCCTATTTAAGCTCAGTTACACGTTTGAATTGAAAGTGACTGAGTTATCAACTTTTCCAGTTTTTATGAATGCAAAATGCTTTTCAGAGCGAGAAAAGCATGTTTTGACCCACAATGTGTTTTTGACCCTAACACGTGAATTATGCTCAAAACCAACGCTCTCCACTTCCAAATGGTGCGCGATGGCATAAATAACCCTATTTAAGCTCAGTTACACGTTTGCATTGAAAGTGACTGAGTTATCAACTTTTCCAGTTTTTATGCGTGCAAAATGCTTTTCAGAGCGAGAAAAGCATGTTTTGACCCACAATGTGTTTTTGACCCTAACACGTGAATTATGCTCCAAACCAACGCTCTCCACTTCCAAATGGTGCGCGATGGCATAAATAACCCTATTTAAGCTCAGTTACACGTTTGCATTGAAAGTGACTGAGTTATCAACTTTTCCAGTTTTTATGCGTGCAAAATGCTTTTCAGAGCGAGAAAAGCATGTTTTGACCCACAATGTGTTTTTGACCCTAACACGTGAATTATGCTCAAAACCAACGCTCTCCACTTCCAAATGGTGCGCGATGGCATAAATAACCCTATTTAAGCTCAGTTACACGTTTGCATTGAAAGTGACTGAGTTATCAACTTTTCCAGTTTTTATGAGTGCAAAATGCTTTTCAGAGCGAGAAAAGCATGTTTTGACCCACAATGTGTTTTTGACCCTAACACGTGAATTATGCTCAAAACCAACGCTCTCCACAACCAAATGGTGCGCGATGGCATAAATAACCCTATTTAATCTCAGTTACACGTTTGCATTGAAAGTGACTGAGTTATTCACTTTTCCAGTTTTTATGAGTGTAAAATGCTTTTCAGAGCGAGAAAAGCATGTTTTGACCCACAATGTGTTTTTGACCCTAACACGTGAATTATGCTCAGAACCAACGCTCTCCACTTCCAAATGGTGCGCGATGGCATAAATAACCCTATTTAAGCTCAGTTACACGTTTGAATTGAAAGTGACTGAGTTATCAACTTTTCCAGTTTTTATGAGTGCAAAATGCTTTTCAGAGCGAGAAAAGCATGTTTTGACCCACAATGTGTTTTTGACCCTAACACGTGAATTATGCTCAAAACCAACGCTCTCCACAACCAAATGGTGCGCGATGGCATAAATAACCCTATTTAAGCTCAGTTACACGTTTGCATTGAAAGTGACTGAGTTATTCACTTTTCCAGTTTTTATGCGTGCAAAATGCTTTTCAGAGCGAGAGAATCACTTTTTGACCAAAAAGGTGTTTTTGACCCTGACACGTGAATTGTGATCAAAACCAATGCTCTCCACTTCCAAATGGTGCGCAATGGCATAAATAACCCTATTTAAGCTCAGTTACACGTTTGAATTGAAAGTGACTGAGTTATCAACTTTTCCAGTTTTTATGAATGCAAAATGCTTTTCAGAGCGAGAAAAGCATGTTTTGACCCACAATGTGTTTTTGACCCTAACACGTGAATTATGCTCAAAACCAACGCTCTCCACTTCCAAATGGTGCGCGATGGCATAAATAACCCTATTTAAGCTCAGTTACACGTTTGCATTGAAAGTGACTGAGTTATCAACTTTTCCAGTTTTTATGCGTGCAAAATGCTTTTCAGAGCGAGAAAAGCATGTTTTGACCCACAATGTGTTTTTGACCCTAACACGTGAATTATGCTCCAAACCAACGCTCTCCACTTCCAAATGGTGCGCGATGGCATAAACAACCCTATTTAAGCTCAGTTACACGTTTGCATTGAAAGTGACTGAGTTATCAACTTTTCCAGTTTTTATGCGTGCAAAATGCTTTTCAGAGCGAGAAAAGCATGTTTTGACCCACAATGTGTTTTTGACCCTGACACGTGAATTTTGCTCAAAACAAATGCTCTCCACTTCCAAATCGTGCGCAATGGCATGAATAACCCTATTTAAGCTCAGTTACACGTTTGAATTGAAAGTGACTGAGTTATCAACTTTTCTAGTTTTTATGAGTGCAAAATGCTTTTCAGAGCGAGAAAAGCATGTTTTGACCCACAATGTGTTTTTGACCCTAACACGTGAATTATACTCAAAACCAATGCTCTCCACTTCCAAATGGTGCGCGATGGCATAAATAACCCTATTTAAGCTCAGTTACACGTTTGAATTGAAAGTGACTGAGTTATCAACTTTTCCAGTTTTTATGAGTGCAAAATGCTTTTCAGAGCGAGAAAAGCATGTTTTGACCCACAATGTGCTATTGACCCTAACACGTGAATTATGCTCAAAACCAACGCTCTCCACAACCAAATGGTGCGCGATGGCATAAATAACCCTATTTAAGCTCAGTTACACGTTTGCATTGAATGTGACTGAGTTATTCACTTTTCCAGTTTTTATGAGTGCAAAATGCTTTTCAGAGCGAGAAAAGCATGTTTTGACCCACAATGTGTTTTTGACCCTAACACGTGAATTATGCTCAGAACCAACGCTCTCCACTTCCAAATGGTGCGCGATGGCATAAATAACCCTATTTAAGCTCAGTTACACGTTTGAATTGAAAGTGACTGAGTTATCAACTTTTCCAGTTTTTATGAGTGCAAAATGCTTTTCAGAGCGAGAAAAGCATGTTTTGACCCACAATGTGTTTTTGACCCTAACACGTGAATTATGCTCAAAACCAACGCTCTCCACAACCAAATGGTGCGCGATGGCATAAATAACCCTATTTAAGCTCAGTTACACGTTTGCATTGAAAGTGACTGAGTTATTCACTTTTCCAGTTTTTATGCGTGCAAAATGCTTTTCAGAGCGAGAGAATCACTTTTTGACCAAAAAGGTGTTTTTGACCCTGACACGTGAATTGTGATCAAAACCAATGCTCTCCACTTCCAAATGGTGCGCAATGGCATAAATAACCCTATTTAAGCTCAGTTACACGTTTGAATTGAAAGTGACTGAGTTATCAACTTTTCCAGTTTTTATGAATGCAAAATGCTTTTCAGAGCGAGAAAAGCATGTTTTGACCCACAATGTGTTTTTGACCCTAACACGTGAATTATGCTCAAAACCAACGCTCTCCACTTCCAAATGGTGCGCGATGGCATAAATAACCCTATTTAAGCTCAGTTACACGTTTGCATTGAAAGTGACTGAGTTATCAACTTTTCCAGTTTTTATGCTTGCAAAATGCTTTTCAGAGCGAGAAAAGCATGTTTTGACCCACAATGTGTTTTTGACCCTAACACGTGAATTATGCTCCAAACCAACGCTCTCCACTTCCAAATGGTGCGCGATGGCATAAATAACCCTATTTAAGCTCAGTTACACGTTTGCATTGAAAGTGACTGAGTTATCAACTTTTCCAGTTTTTATGCGTGCAAAATGCTTTTCAGAGCGAGAAAAGCATGTTTTGACCCACAATGTGTTTTTGACCCTAACACGTGAATTATGCTCAAAACCAACGCTCTCCACTTCCAAATGGTGCGCGATGGCATAAATAACCCTATTTAAGCTCAGTTACACGTTTGCATTGAAAGTGACTGAGTTATCAACTTTTCCAGTTTTTATGAGTGCAAAATGCTTTTCAGAGCGAGAAAAGCATGTTTTGACCCACAATGTGTTTTTGACCCTAACACGTGAATTATGCTCAAAACCAACGCTCTCCACAACCAAATGGTGCGCGATGGCATAAATAACCCTATTTAATCTCAGTTACACGTTTGCATTGAAAGTGACTGAGTTATTCACTTTTCCAGTTTTTATGAGTGCAAAATGCTTTTCAGAGCGAGAAAAGCATGTTTTGACCCACAATGTGTTTTTGACCCTAACACGTGAATTATGCTCAGAACCAACGCTCTCCACTTCCAAATGGTGCGCGATGGCATAAATAACCCTATTTAAGCTCAGTTACACGTTTGAATTGAAAGTGACTGAGTTATCAACTTTTCCAGTTTTTATGAGTGCAAAATGCTTTTCAGAGCGAGAAAAGCATGTTTTGACCCACAATGTGTTTTTGACCCTAACACGTGAATTATGCTCAAAACCAACGCTCTCCACAACCAAATGGTGCGCGATGGCATAAATAACCCTATTTAAGCTCAGTTACACGTTTGCATTGAAAGTGACTGAGTTATTCACTTTTCCAGTTTTTATGCGTGCAAAATGCTTTTCAGAGCGAGAGAATCACTTTTTGACCAAAAAGGTGTTTTTGACCCTGACACGTGAATTGTGATCAAAACCAATGCTCTCCACTTCCAAATGGTGCGCAATGGCATAAATAACCCTATTTAAGCTCAGTTACACGTTTGAATTGAAAGTGACTGAGTTATCAACTTTTCCAGTTTTTATGAATGCAAAATGCTTTTCAGAGCGAGAAAAGCATGTTTTGACCCACAATGTGTTTTTGACCCTAACACGTGAATTATGCTCAAAACCAACGCTCTCCACTTCCAAATGGTGCGCGATGGCATAAATAACCCTATTTAAGCTCAGTTACACGTTTGCATTGAAAGTGACTGAGTTATCAACTTTTCCAGTTTTTATGCGTGCAAAATGCTTTTCAGAGCGAGAAAAGCATGTTTTGACCCACAATGTGTTTTTGACCCTAACACGTGAATTATGCTCCAAACCAACGCTCTCCACTTCCAAATGGTGCGCGATGGCATAAACAACCCTATTTAAGCTCAGTTACACGTTTGCATTGAAAGTGACTGAGTTATCAACTTTTCCAGTTTTTATGCGTGCAAAATGCTTTTCAGAGCGAGAAAAGCATGTTTTGACCCACAATGTGTTTTTTACCCTGACACGTGAATTTTGCTCAAAACAAATGCTCTCCACTTCCAAATCGTGCGCAATGGCATGAATAACCCTATTTAAGCTCAGTTACACGTTTGAATTGAAAGTGACTGAGTTATCAACTTTTCTAGTTTTTATGAGTGCAAAATGCTTTTCAGAGCGAGAAAAGCATGTTTTGACCCACAATGTGTTTTTGACCCTAACACGTGAATTATGCTCAAAACCAATGCTCTCCACTTCCAAATGGTGCGCGATGGCATAAATAACCCTATTTAAGCTCAGTTACACGTTTGAATTGAAAGTGACTGAGTTATCAACTTTTCCAGTTTTTATGAGTGCAAAATGCTTTTCAGAGCGAGAAAAGCATGTTTTGACCCACAATGTGTTTTTGACCCTGACACGTGAATTTTGCTCAAAACAAATGCTCTCCACTTCCAAATCGTGCGCAATGGCATGAATAACCCTATTTAAGCTCAGTTACACGTTTGAATTGAAAGTGACTGAGTTATCAACTTTTCTAGTTTTTATGAGTGCAAAATGCTTTTCAGAGCGAGAAAAGCATGTTTTGACCCACAATGTGTTTTTGACCCTAACACGTGAATTATACTCAAAACCAATGCTCTCCACTTCCAAATGGTGCGCGATGGCATAAATAACCCTATTTAAGCTCAGTTACACGTTTGAATTGAAAGTGACTGAGTTATCAACTTTTCCAGTTTTTATGAGTGCAAAATGCTTTTCAGAGCGAGAAAAGCATGTTTTGACCCACAATGTGCTATTGACCCTAACACGTGAATTATGCTCAAAACCAACGCTCTCCACAACCAAATGGTGCGCGATGGCATAAATAACCCTATTTAAGTTCAGTTACACGTTTGCATTGAATGTGACTGAGTTATTCACTTTTCCAGTTTTTATGAGTGCAAAATGCTTTTCAGAGCGAGAAAAGCATGTTTTGACCCACAATGTGTTTTTGACCCTAACACGTGAATTATGCTCAGAACCAACGCTCTCCACTTCCAAATGGTGCGCGATGGCATAAATAACCCTATTTAAGCTCAGTTACACGTTTGAATTGAAAGTGACTGAGTTATCAACTTTTCCAGTTTTTATGAGTGCAAAATGCTTTTCAGAGCGAGAAAAGCATGTTTTGACCCACAATGTGTTTTTGACCCTAACACGTGAATTATGCTCAAAACCAACGCTCTCCACAACCAAATGGTGCGCGATGGCATAAATAACCCTATTTAAGCTCAGTTACACGTTTGCATTGAAAGTGACTGAGTTATTCACTTTTCCAGTTTTTATGCGTGCAAAATGCTTTTCAGAGCGAGAGAATCACTTTTTGACCAAAAAGGTGTTTTTGACCCTGACACGTGAATTGTGATCAAAACCAATGCTCTCCACTTCCAAATGGTGCGCAATGGCATAAATAACCCTATTTAAGCTCAGTTACACGTTTGAATTGAAAGTGACTGAGTTATCAACTTTTCCAGTTTTTATGAATGCAAAATGCTTTTCAGAGCGAGAAAAGCATGTTTTGACCCACAATGTGTTTTTGACCCTAACACGTGAATTATGCTCAAAACCAACGCTCTCCACTTCCAAATGGTGCGCGATGGCATAAATAACCCTATTTAAGCTCAGTTACACGTTTGCATTGAAAGTGACTGAGTTATCAACTTTTCCAGTTTTTATGCGTGCAAAATGCTTTTCAGAGCGAGAAAAGCATGTTTTGACCCACAATGTGTTTTTGACCCTAACACGTGAATTATGCTCCAAACCAACGCTCTCCACTTCCAAATGGTGCGCGATGGCATAAATAACCCTATTTAAGCTCAGTTACACGTTTGCATTGAAAGTGACTGAGTTATCAACTTTTCCAGTTTTTATGCGTGCAAAATGCTTTTCAGAGCGAGAAAAGCATGTTTTGACCCACAATGTGTTTTTGACCCTAACACGTGAATTATGCTCAAAACCAACGCTCTCCACTTCCAAATGGTGCGCGATGGCATAAATAACCCTATTTAAGCTCAGTTACACGTTTGCATTGAAAGTGACTGAGTTATCAACTTTTCCAGTTTTTATGAGTGCAAAATGCTTTTCAGAGCGAGAAAAGCATGTTTTGACCCACAATGTGTTTTTGACCCTAACACGTGAATTATGCTCAAAACCAACGCTCTCCACAACCAAATGGTGCGCGATGGCATAAATAACCCTATTTAATCTCAGTTACACGTTTGCATTGAAAGTGACTGAGTTATTCACTTTTCCAGTTTTTATGAGTGCAAAATGCTTTTCAGAGCGAGAAAAGCATGTTTTGACCCACAATGTGTTTTTGACCCTAACACGTGAATTATGCTCAGAACCAACGCTCTCCACTTCCAAATGGTGCGCGATGGCATAAATAACCCTATTTAAGCTCAGTTACACGTTTGAATTGAAAGTGACTGAGTTATCAACTTTTCCAGTTTTTATGAGTGCAAAATGCTTTTCAGAGCGAGAAAAGCATGTTTTGACCCACAATGTGTTTTTGACCCTAACACGTGAATTATGCTCAAAACCAACGCTCTCCACAACCAAATGGTGCGCGATGGCATAAATAACCCTATTTAAGCTCAGTTACACGTTTGCATTGAAAGTGACTGAGTTATTCACTTTTCCAGTTTTTATGCGTGCAAAATGCTTTTCAGAGCGAGAGAATCACTTTTTGACCAAAAAGGTGTTTTTGACCCTGACACGTGAATTGTGATCAAAACCAATGCTCTCCACTTCCAAATGGTGCGCAATGGCATAAATAACCCTATTTAAGCTCAGTTACACGTTTGAATTGAAAGTGACTGAGTTATCAACTTTTCCAGTTTTTATGAATGCAAAATGCTTTTCAGAGCGAGAAAAGCATGTTTTGACCCACAATGTGTTTTTGACCCTAACACGTGAATTATGCTCAAAACCAACGCTCTCCACTTCCAAATGGTGCGCGATGGCATAAATAACCCTATTTAAGCTCAGTTACACGTTTGCATTGAAAGTGACTGAGTTATCAACTTTTCCAGTTTTTATGCGTGCAAAATGCTTTTCAGAGCGAGAAAAGCATGTTTTGACCCACAATGTGTTTTTGACCCTAACACGTGAATTATGCTCCAAACCAACGCTCTCCACTTCCAAATGGTGCGCGATGGCATAAACAACCCTATTTAAGCTCAGTTACACGTTTGCATTGAAAGTGACTGAGTTATCAACTTTTCCAGTTTTTATGCGTGCAAAATGCTTTTCAGAGCGAGAAAAGCATGTTTTGACCCACAATGTGTTTTTTACCCTGACACGTGAATTTTGCTCAAAACAAATGCTCTCCACTTCCAAATCGTGCGCAATGGCATGAATAACCCTATTTAAGCTCAGTTACACGTTTGAATTGAAAGTGACTGAGTTATCAACTTTTCTAGTTTTTATGAGTGCAAAATGCTTTTCAGAGCGAGAAAAGCATGTTTTGACCCACAATGTGTTTTTGACCCTAACACGTGAATTATGCTCAAAACCAATGCTCTCCACTTCCAAATGGTGCGCGATGGCATAAATAACCCTATTTAAGCTCAGTTACACGTTTGAATTGAAAGTGACTGAGTTATCAACTTTTCCAGTTTTTATGAGTGCAAAATGCTTTTCAGAGCGAGAAAAGCATGTTTTGACCCACAATGTGCTATTGACCCTAACACGTGAATTATGCTCAAAACCAACGCTCTCCACAACCAAATGGTGCGCGATGGCATAAATAACCCTATTTAAGCTCAGTTACACGTTTGCATTGAAAGTGACTGCGTTATTCACTTTTCCAGTTTTTATGCGTGCAAAATGCTTTTCAGAGCGAGAGAATCACTTTTTGACCAAAAAGGTGTTTTTGACCCTGACACGTGAATTGTGCTCAAAACCAATGCTCTCCACTTCCAAATGGTGCGCAATGGCATAAATAACCCTATTTAAGCTCAGTTACACGTTTGAATTGAAAGTGACTGAGTTATCAACTTTTCCAGTTTTTATGAGTGCAAAATGCTTTTCAGAGCGAGAAAAGCATGTTTTGACCCACAATGTGCTATTGACCCTAACACGTGAATTATGCTCAAAACCAACGCTCTCCACAACCAAATGGTGCGCGATGGCATAAATAACCCTATTTAAGCTCAGTTACACGTTTGCATTGAAAGTGACTGCGTTATTCACTTTTCCAGTTTTTATGCGTGCAAAATGCTTTTCAGAGCGAGAGAATCACTTTTTGACCAAAAAGGTGTTTTTGACCCTGACACGTGAATTGTGCTCAAAACCAATGCTCTCCACTTCCAAATGGTGCGCAATGGCATAAATAACCCTATTTAAGCTCAGTTACACGTTTGAATTGAAAGTGACTGAGTTATCAACTTTTCCAGTTTTTATGAGTGCAAAATGCTTTTCAGAGCGAGAAAAGCATGTTTTGACCCACAATGTGTTTTTGACCCTAACACGTGAATTATGCTCAAAACCAACGCTCTCCACAACCAAATGGTGCGCGATGGCATAAATAACCCTATTTAAGCTCAGTTACACGTTTACATTGAAAGTGACTGAGTTATTCACTTTTCCAGTTTTTATGCGTGCAAAATGCTTTTCAGAGCGAGAGAATCACTTTTTGACCAAAAAGGTGTTTTTGACCCTGACACGTGAATTGTACTCAAAACCAATGCTCTCCACTTCCAAATGGTGCGCAATGGCATAAATAACCCTATTTAAGCTCAGTTACACGTTTGAATTGAAAGTGACTGAGTTATCAACTTTTCCAGTTTTTATGAGTGCAAAATGCTTTTCAGAGCGAGAAAAGCATGTTTTGACCCACAATGTGTTTTTGACCCTAACACGTGAATTATGCTCAAAACCAACGCTCTCCACTTCCAAATGGTGCGCGATGGCATAAATAACCCTATTTAAGCTCAGTTACACGTTTGCATTGAAAGTGACTGAGTTATTCACTTTTCCAGTTTTTATGCGTGCAAAATGCTTTTCAGAGCGAGAAAAGCATGTTTTGACCCACAATGTGTTTTTGACCCTAACACGTGAATTATGCTCAAAACCAACGCTCTCCACAACCAAATGGTGCGCGATGGCATAAATAACCCTATTTAAGCTCAGTTACACGTTTGCATTGAAAGTGACTGAGTTATTCACTTTTCCAGTTTTTATGCGTGCAAAATGCTTTTCAGAGCGAGGGAATCACTTTTTGACCAAAAAGGTGTTTTTGACCCTGACACGTGAATTGTGATCAAAACCAATGCTCTCCACTTCCAAATGGTGCGCAATGGCATAAATAACCCTATTTAAGCTCAGTTACACGTTTGAATTGAAAGTGACTGAGTTATCAACTTTTCCAGTTTTTATGAGTGCAAAATGCTTTTCAGAGCGAGAAAAGCATGTTTTGACCCACAATGTGTTTTTGACCCTAACACGTGAATTATGCTCAAAACCAACGCTCTCCACTTCCAAATGGTGCGCGATGGCATAAATAACCCTATTTAAGCTCAGTTACACGTTTGCATTGAAAGTGACTGAGTTATCAACTTTTCCAGTTTTTATGCGTGCAAAATGCTTTTCAGAGCGAGAAAAGCATGTTTTGACCCACAATGTGTTTTTGACCCTAACACGTGAATTATGCTCAAAACCAACGCTCTCCACTTCCAAATGGTGCGCGATGGCATAAATAACCCTATTTAAGCTCAGTTACACGTTTGAATTGAAAGTGACTGAGTTATCAACTTTTCCAGTTTTTATGAGTGCAAAATGCTTTTCAGAGCGAGAAAAGCATGTTTTGACCCACAATGTGTTTTTGACCCTAACACGTGAATTATGCTCAAAACCAACGCTCTCCACAACCAAATGGTGCGCGATGGCATAAATAACCCTATTTAAGCTCAGTTACACGTTTGCATTGAAAGTGACTGAGTTATTCACTTTTCCAGTTTTTATGAGTGCAAAATGCTTTTCAGAGCGAGAAAAGCATGTTTTGACCCACAATGTGTTTTTGACCCTAACACGTGAATTATGCTCAAAACCATCGCTCTCCACAACCAAATGGTGCGCGATGGCATAAATAACCCTATTTAAGCTCAGTTACACGTTTGCATTGAAAGTGACTGAGTTATCAACTTTTCCAGTTTTTATGCGTGCAAAATGCTTTTCAGAGCGAGAAAAGCATGTTTTCACCCACAATGTGTTTTTGACCCTAACACGTGAATTATGCTCAAAACCAACGCTCTCCACAACCAAATGGTGCGCGATGGCATAAATAACCCTATTTAAGCTCAGTTACACGTTTGCATTGAAAGTGACTGAGTTATTCACCTTTCCAGTTTTTATGCGTGCAAAATGCTTTTCAGAGCGAGAGAATCACTTTTTGACCAAAAAGGTGTTTTTGACCCTGACACGTGAATTGTGATCAAAACCAATGCTCTCCACTTCCAAATGGTGCGCAATGGCATAAATAACCCTATTTAAGCTCAGTTACACGTTTGAATTGAAAGTGACTGAGTTATCAACTTTTCCAGTTTTTATGAATGCAAAATGCTTTTCAGAGCGAGAAAAGCATGTTTTGACCCACAATGTGTTTTTGACCCTAACACGTGAATTATGCTCAAAACCAACGCTCTCCACTTCCAAATGGTGCGCGATGGCATAAATAACCCTATTTAAGCTCAGTTACACGTTTGCATTGAAAGTGACTGAGTTATCAACTTTTCCAGTTTTTATGCGTGCAAAATGCTTTTCAGAGCGAGAAAAGCATGTTTTGACCCACAATGTGTTTTTGACCCTAACACGTGAATTATGCTCCAAACCAACGCTCTCCACTTCCAAATGGTGCGCGATGGCATAAATAACCCTATTTAAGCTCAGTTACACGTTTGCATTGAAAGTGACTGAGTTATCAACTTTTCCAGTTTTTATGCGTGCAAAATGCTTTTCAGAGCGAGAAAAGCATGTTTTGACCCACAATGTGTTTTTGACCCTAACACGTGAATTATGCTCAAAACCAACGCTCTCCACTTCCAAATGGTGCGCGATGGCATAAATAACCCTATTTAAGCTCAGTTACACGTTTGCATTGAAAGTGACTGAGTTATCAACTTTTCCAGTTTTTATGAGTGCAAAATGCTTTTCAGAGCGAGAAAAGCATGTTTTGACCCACAATGTGTTTTTGACCCTAACACGTGAATTATGCTCAAAACCAACGCTCTCCACAACCAAATGGTGCGCGATGGCATAAATAACCCTATTTAATCTCAGTTACACGTTTGCATTGAAAGTGACTGAGTTATTCACTTTTCCAGTTTTTATGAGTGCAAAATGCTTTTCAGAGCGAGAAAAGCATGTTTTGACCCACAATGTGTTTTTGACCCTAACACGTGAATTATGCTCAGAACCAACGCTCTCCACTTCCAAATGGTGCGCGATGGCATAAATAACCCTATTTAAGCTCAGTTACACGTTTACATTGAAAGTGACTGAGTTATTCACTTTTCCAGTTTTTATGCGTGCAAAATGCTTTTCAGAGCGAAGAGAATCACTTTTTGACCAAAAAGGTGTTTTTGACCCTGACACGTGAATTGTACTCAAAACCAATGCTCTCCACTTCCAAATGGTGCGCAATGGCATAAATAACCCTATTTAAGCTCAGTTACACGTTTGAATTGAAAGTGACTGAGTTATCAACTTTTCCAGTTTTTATGAGTGCAAAATGCTTTTCAGAGCGAGAAAAGCATGTTTTGACCCACAATGTGTTTTTGACCCTAACACGTGAATTATGCTCAAAACCAACGCTCTCCACTTCCAAATGGTGCGCGATGGCATAAATAACCCTATTTAAGCTCAGTTACACGTTTGCATTGAAAGTGACTGAGTTATTCACTTTTCCAGTTTTTATGCGTGCAAAATGCTTTTCAGAGCGAGAAAAGCATGTTTTGACCCACAATGTGTTTTTGACCCTAACACGTGAATTATGCTCAAAACCAACGCTCTCCACAACCAAATGGTGCGCGATGGCATAAATAACCCTATTTAAGCTCAGTTACACGTTTGCATTGAAAGTGACTGAGTTATTCACTTTTCCAGTTTTTATGCGTGCAAAATGCTTTTCAGAGCGAGGGAATCACTTTTTGACCAAAAAGGTGTTTTTGACCCTGACACGTGAATTGTGATCAAAACCAATGCTCTCCACTTCCAAATGGTGCGCAATGGCATAAATAACCCTATTTAAGCTCAGTTACACGTTTGAATTGAAAGTGACTGAGTTATCAACTTTTCCAGTTTTTATGAGTGCAAAATGCTTTTCAGAGCGAGAAAAGCATGTTTTGACCCACAATGTGTTTTTGACCCTAACACGTGAATTATGCTCAAAACCAACGCTCTCCACTTCCAAATGGTGCGCAATGGCATAAATAACCCTATTTAAGCTCAGTTACACGTTTGAATTGAAAGTGACTGAGTTATCAACTTTTCCAGTTTTTATGAGTGCAAAATGCTTTTCAGAGCGAGAAAAGCATGTTTTGACCCACAATGTGTTTTTGACCCTAACACGTGAATTATGCTCAAAACCAACGCTCTCCACTTCCAAATGGTGCGCGATGGCATAAATAACCCTATTTAAGCTCAGTTACACGTTTGCATTGAAAGTGACTGAGTTATTCACTTTTCCAGTTTTTATGCGTGCAAAATGCTTTTCAGAGCGAGAAAAGCATGTTTTGACCCACAATGTGTTTTTGACCCTAACACGTGAATTATGCTCAAAACCAACGCTCTCCACAACCAAATGGTGCGCGATGGCATAAATAACCCTATTTAAGCTCAGTTACACGTTTGCATTGAAAGTGACTGAGTTATTCACTTTTCCAGTTTTTATGCGTGCAAAATGCTTTTCAGAGCGAGGGAATCACTTTTTGACCAAAAAGGTGTTTTTGACCCTGACACGTGAATTGTGATCAAAACCAATGCTCTCCACTTCCAAATGGTGCGCAATGGCATAAATAACCCTATTTAAGCTCAGTTACACGTTTGAATTGAAAGTGACTGAGTTATCAACTTTTCCAGTTTTTATGAGTGCAAAATGCTTTTCAGAGCGAGAAAAGCATGTTTTGACCCACAATGTGTTTTTGACCCTAACACGTGAATTATGCTCAAAACCAACGCTCTCCACTTCCAAATGGTGCGCGATGGCATAAATAACCCTATTTAAGCTCAGTTACACGTTTGCATTGAAAGTGACTGAGTTATCAACTTTTCCAGTTTTTATGCGTGCAAAATGCTTTTCAGAGCGAGAAAAGCATGTTTTGACCCACAATGTGTTTTTGACCCTAACACGTGAATTATGCTCCAAACCAACGCTCTCCACTTCCAAATGGTGCGCGATGGCATAAATAACCCTATTTAAGCTCAGTTACACGTTTGCATTGAAAGTGACTGAGTTATCAACTTTTCCAGTTTTTATGCGTGCAAAATGCTTTTCAGAGCGAGAAAAGCATGTTTTGACCCACAATGTGTTTTTGACCCTAACACGTGAATTATGCTCAAAACCAACGCTCTCCACTTCCAAATGGTGCGCGATGGCATAAATAACCCTATTTAAGCTCAGTTACACGTTTGCATTGAAAGTGACTGAGTTATCAACTTTTCCAGTTTTTATGAGTGCAAAATGCTTTTCAGAGCGAGAAAAGCATGTTTTGACCCACAATGTGTTTTTGACCCTAACACGTGAATTATGCTCAAAACCAACGCTCTCCACAACCAAATGGTGCGCGATGGCATAAATAACCCTATTTAATCTCAGTTACACGTTTGCATTGAAAGTGACTGAGTTATTCACTTTTCCAGTTTTTATGAGTGCAAAATGCTTTTCAGAGCGAGAAAAGCATGTTTTGACCCACAATGTGTTTTTGACCCTAACACGTGAATTATGCTCAGAACCAACGCTCTCCACTTCCAAATGGTGCGCGATGGCATAAATAACCCTATTTAAGCTCAGTTACACGTTTACATTGAAAGTGACTGAGTTATTCACTTTTCCAGTTTTTATGCGTGCAAAATGCTTTTCAGAGCGAGAGAATCACTTTTTGACCAAAAAGGTGTTTTTGACCCTGACACGTGAATTGTACTCAAAACCAATGCTCTCCACTTCCAAATGGTGCGCAATGGCATAAATAACCCTATTTAAGCTCAGTTACACGTTTGAATTGAAAGTGACTGAGTTATCAACTTTTCCAGTTTTTATGAGTGCAAAATGCTTTTCAGAGCGAGAAAAGCATGTTTTGACCCACAATGTGTTTTTGACCCTAACACGTGAATTATGCTCCAAACCAACGCTCTCCACTTCCAAATGGTGCGCGATGGCATAAATAACCCTATTTAAGCTCAGTTACACGTTTGCATTGAAAGTGACTGAGTTATCAACTTTTCCAGTTTTTATGCGTGCAAAATGCTTTTCAGAGCGAGAAAAGCATGTTTTGACCCACAATGTGTTTTTGACCCTAACACGTGAATTATGCTCAAAACCAACGCTCTCCACTTCCAAATGGTGCGCGATGGCATAAATAACCCTATTTAAGCTCAGTTACACGTTTGCATTGAAAGTGACTGAGTTATCAACTTTTCCAGTTTTTATGAGTGCAAAATGCTTTTCAGAGCGAGAAAAGCATGTTTTGACCCACAATGTGTTTTTGACCCTAACACGTGAATTATGCTCAAAACCAACGCTCTCCACAACCAAATGGTGCGCGATGGCATAAATAACCCTATTTAATCTCAGTTACACGTTTGCATTGAAAGTGACTGAGTTATTCACTTTTCCAGTTTTTATGAGTGTAAAATGCTTTTCAGAGCGAGAAAAGCATGTTTTGACCCACAATGTGTTTTTGACCCTAACACGTGAATTATGCTCAGAACCAACGCTCTCCACTTCCAAATGGTGCGCGATGGCATAAATAACCCTATTTAAGCTCAGTTACACGTTTGAATTGAAAGTGACTGAGTTATCAACTTTTCCAGTTTTTATGAGTGCAAAATGCTTTTCAGAGCGAGAAAAGCATGTTTTGACCCACAATGTGTTTTTGACCCTAACACGTGAATTATGCTCAAAACCAACGCTCTCCACAACCAAATGGTGCGCGATGGCATAAATAACCCTATTTAAGCTCAGTTACACGTTTGCATTGAAAGTGACTGAGTTATTCACTTTTCCAGTTTTTATGCGTGCAAAATGCTTTTCAGAGCGAGAGAATCACTTTTTGACCAAAAAGGTGTTTTTGACCCTGACACGTGAATTGTGATCAAAACCAATGCTCTCCACTTCCAAATGGTGCGCAATGGCATAAATAACCCTATTTAAGCTCAGTTACACGTTTGAATTGAAAGTGACTGAGTTATCAACTTTTCCAGTTTTTATGAATGCAAAATGCTTTTCAGAGCGAGAAAAGCATGTTTTGACCCACAATGTGTTTTTGACCCTAACACGTGAATTATGCTCAAAACCAACGCTCTCCACTTCCAAATGGTGCGCGATGGCATAAATAACCCTATTTAAGCTCAGTTACACGTTTGCATTGAAAGTGACTGAGTTATCAACTTTTCCAGTTTTTATGCGTGCAAAATGCTTTTCAGAGCGAGAAAAGCATGTTTTGACCCACAATGTGTTTTTGACCCTAACACGTGAATTATGCTCCAAACCAACGCTCTCCACTTCCAAATGGTGCGCGATGGCATAAACAACCCTATTTAAGCTCAGTTACACGTTTGCATTGAAAGTGACTGAGTTATCAACTTTTCCAGTTTTTATGCGTGCAAAATGCTTTTCAGAGCGAGAAAAGCATGTTTTGACCCACAATGTGTTTTTGACCCTGACACGTGAATTTTGCTCAAAACAAATGCTCTCCACTTCCAAATCGTGCGCAATGGCATGAATAACCCTATTTAAGCTCAGTTACACGTTTGAATTGAAAGTGACTGAGTTATCAACTTTTCTAGTTTTTATGAGTGCAAAATGCTTTTCAGAGCGAGAAAAGCATGTTTTGACCCACAATGTGTTTTTGACCCTAACACGTGAATTATACTCAAAACCAATGCTCTCCACTTCCAAATGGTGCGCGATGGCATAAATAACCCTATTTAAGCTCAGTTACACGTTTGAATTGAAAGTGACTGAGTTATCAACTTTTCCAGTTTTTATGAGTGCAAAATGCTTTTCAGAGCGAGAAAAGCATGTTTTGACCCACAATGTGCTATTGACCCTAACACGTGAATTATGCTCAAAACCAACGCTCTCCACAACCAAATGGTGCGCGATGGCATAAATAACCCTATTTAAGCTCAGTTACACGTTTGCATTGAATGTGACTGAGTTATTCACTTTTCCAGTTTTTATGAGTGCAAAATGCTTTTCAGAGCGAGAAAAGCATGTTTTGACCCACAATGTGTTTTTGACCCTAACACGTGAATTATGCTCAGAACCAACGCTCTCCACTTCCAAATGGTGCGCGATGGCATAAATAACCCTATTTAAGCTCAGTTACACGTTTGAATTGAAAGTGACTGAGTTATCAACTTTTCCAGTTTTTATGAGTGCAAAATGCTTTTCAGAGCGAGAAAAGCATGTTTTGACCCACAATGTGTTTTTGACCCTAACACGTGAATTATGCTCAAAACCAACGCTCTCCACAACCAAATGGTGCGCGATGGCATAAATAACCCTATTTAAGCTCAGTTACACGTTTGCATTGAAAGTGACTGAGTTATTCACTTTTCCAGTTTTTATGCGTGCAAAATGCTTTTCAGAGCGAGAGAATCACTTTTTGACCAAAAAGGTGTTTTTGACCCTGACACGTGAATTGTGATCAAAACCAATGCTCTCCACTTCCAAATGGTGCGCAATGGCATAAATAACCCTATTTAAGCTCAGTTACACGTTTGAATTGAAAGTGACTGAGTTATCAACTTTTCCAGTTTTTATGAATGCAAAATGCTTTTCAGAGCGAGAAAAGCATGTTTTGACCCACAATGTGTTTTTGACCCTAACACGTGAATTATGCTCAAAACCAACGCTCTCCACTTCCAAATGGTGCGCGATGGCATAAATAACCCTATTTAAGCTCAGTTACACGTTTGCATTGAAAGTGACTGAGTTATCAACTTTTCCAGTTTTTATGAGTGCAAAATGCTTTTCAGAGCGAGAAAAGCATGTTTTGACCCACAATGTGTTTTTGACCCTAACACGTGAATTATGCTCAAAACCAACGCTCTCCACAACCAAATGGTGCGCGATGGCATAAATAACCCTATTTAATCTCAGTTACACGTTTGCATTGAAAGTGACTGAGTTATTCACTTTTCCAGTTTTTATGAGTGCAAAATGCTTTTCAGAGCGAGAAAAGCATGTTTTGACCCACAATGTGTTTTTGACCCTAACACGTGAATTATGCTCAGAACCAACGCTCTCCACTTCCAAATGGTGCGCGATGGCATAAATAACCCTATTTAAGCTCAGTTACACGTTTACATTGAAAGTGACTGAGTTATTCACTTTTCCAGTTTTTATGCGTGCAAAATGCTTTTCAGAGCGAGAGAATCACTTTTTGACCAAAAAGGTGTTTTTGACCCTGACACGTGAATTGTACTCAAAACCAATGCTCTCCACTTCCAAATGGTGCGCAATGGCATAAATAACCCTATTTAAGCTCAGTTACACGTTTGAATTGAAAGTGACTGAGTTATCAACTTTTCCAGTTTTTATGAGTGCAAAATGCTTTTCAGAGCGAGAAAAGCATGTTTTGACCCACAATGTGTTTTTGACCCTAACACGTGAATTATGCTCCAAACCAACGCTCTCCACTTCCAAATGGTGCGCGATGGCATAAATAACCCTATTTAAGCTCAGTTACACGTTTGCATTGAAAGTGACTGAGTTATCAACTTTTCCAGTTTTTATGCGTGCAAAATGCTTTTCAGAGCGAGAAAAGCATGTTTTGACCCACAATGTGTTTTTGACCCTAACACGTGAATTATGCTCAAAACCAACGCTCTCCACTTCCAAATGGTGCGCGATGGCATAAATAACCCTATTTAAGCTCAGTTACACGTTTGCATTGAAAGTGACTGAGTTATCAACTTTTCCAGTTTTTATGAGTGCAAAATGCTTTTCAGAGCGAGAAAAGCATGTTTTGACCCACAATGTGTTTTTGACCCTAACACGTGAATTATGCTCAAAACCAACGCTCTCCACAACCAAATGGTGCGCGATGGCATAAATAACCCTATTTAATCTCAGTTACACGTTTGCATTGAAAGTGACTGAGTTATTCACTTTTCCAGTTTTTATGAGTGTAAAATGCTTTTCAGAGCGAGAAAAGCATGTTTTGACCCACAATGTGTTTTTGACCCTAACACGTGAATTATGCTCAGAACCAACGCTCTCCACTTCCAAATGGTGCGCGATGGCATAAATAACCCTATTTAAGCTCAGTTACACGTTTGAATTGAAAGTGACTGAGTTATCAACTTTTCCAGTTTTTATGAGTGCAAAATGCTTTTCAGAGCGAGAAAAGCATGTTTTGACCCACAATGTGTTTTTGACCCTAACACGTGAATTATGCTCAAAACCAACGCTCTCCACAACCAAATGGTGCGCGATGGCATAAATAACCCTATTTAAGCTCAGTTACACGTTTGCATTGAAAGTGACTGAGTTATTCACTTTTCCAGTTTTTATGCGTGCAAAATGCTTTTCAGAGCGAGAGAATCACTTTTTGACCAAAAAGGTGTTTTTGACCCTGACACGTGAATTGTGATCAAAACCAATGCTCTCCACTTCCAAATGGTGCGCAATGGCATAAATAACCCTATTTAAGCTCAGTTACACGTTTGAATTGAAAGTGACTGAGTTATCAACTTTTCCAGTTTTTATGAATGCAAAATGCTTTTCAGAGCGAGAAAAGCATGTTTTGACCCACAATGTGTTTTTGACCCTAACACGTGAATTATGCTCAAAACCAACGCTCTCCACTTCCAAATGGTGCGCGATGGCATAAATAACCCTATTTAAGCTCAGTTACACGTTTGCATTGAAAGTGACTGAGTTATCAACTTTTCCAGTTTTTATGCGTGCAAAATGCTTTTCAGAGCGAGAAAAGCATGTTTTGACCCACAATGTGTTTTTGACCCTAACACGTGAATTATGCTCCAAACCAACGCTCTCCACTTCCAAATGGTGCGCGATGGCATAAACAACCCTATTTAAGCTCAGTTACACGTTTGCATTGAAAGTGACTGAGTTATCAACTTTTCCAGTTTTTATGCGTGCAAAATGCTTTTCAGAGCGAGAAAAGCATGTTTTGACCCACAATGTGTTTTTGACCCTGACACGTGAATTTTGCTCAAAACAAATGCTCTCCACTTCCAAATCGTGCGCAATGGCATGAATAACCCTATTTAAGCTCAGTTACACGTTTGAATTGAAAGTGACTGAGTTATCAACTTTTCTAGTTTTTATGAGTGCAAAATGCTTTTCAGAGCGAGAAAAGCATGTTTTGACCCACAATGTGTTTTTGACCCTAACACGTGAATTATACTCAAAACCAATGCTCTCCACTTCCAAATGGTGCGCGATGGCATAAATAACCCTATTTAAGCTCAGTTACACGTTTGAATTGAAAGTGACTGAGTTATCAACTTTTCCAGTTTTTATGAGTGCAAAATGCTTTTCAGAGCGAGAAAAGCATGTTTTGACCCACAATGTGCTATTGACCCTAACACGTGAATTATGCTCAAAACCAACGCTCTCCACAACCAAATGGTGCGCGATGGCATAAATAACCCTATTTAAGCTCAGTTACACGTTTGCATTGAATGTGACTGAGTTATTCACTTTTCCAGTTTTTATGAGTGCAAAATGCTTTTCAGAGCGAGAAAAGCATGTTTTGACCCACAATGTGTTTTTGACCCTAACACGTGAATTATGCTCAGAACCAACGCTCTCCACTTCCAAATGGTGCGCGATGGCATAAATAACCCTATTTAAGCTCAGTTACACGTTTGAATTGAAAGTGACTGAGTTATCAACTTTTCCAGTTTTTATGAGTGCAAAATGCTTTTCAGAGCGAGAAAAGCATGTTTTGACCCACAATGTGTTTTTGACCCTAACACGTGAATTATGCTCAAAACCAACGCTCTCCACAACCAAATGGTGCGCGATGGCATAAATAACCCTATTTAAGCTCAGTTACACGTTTGCATTGAAAGTGACTGAGTTATTCACTTTTCCAGTTTTTATGCGTGCAAAATGCTTTTCAGAGCGAGAGAATCACTTTTTGACCAAAAAGGTGTTTTTGACCCTGACACGTGAATTGTGATCAAAACCAATGCTCTCCACTTCCAAATGGTGCGCAATGGCATAAATAACCCTATTTAAGCTCAGTTACACGTTTGAATTGAAAGTGACTGAGTTATCAACTTTTCCAGTTTTTATGAATGCAAAATGCTTTTCAGAGCGAGAAAAGCATGTTTTGACCCACAATGTGTTTTTGACCCTAACACGTGAATTATGCTCAAAACCAACGCTCTCCACTTCCAAATGGTGCGCGATGGCATAAATAACCCTATTTAAGCTCAGTTACACGTTTGCATTGAAAGTGACTGAGTTATCAACTTTTCCAGTTTTTATGCTTGCAAAATGCTTTTCAGAGCGAGAAAAGCATGTTTTGACCCACAATGTGTTTTTGACCCTAACACGTGAATTATGCTCCAAACCAACGCTCTCCACTTCCAAATGGTGCGCGATGGCATAAATAACCCTATTTAAGCTCAGTTACACGTTTGCATTGAAAGTGACTGAGTTATCAACTTTTCCAGTTTTTATGCGTGCAAAATGCTTTTCAGAGCGAGAAAAGCATGTTTTGACCCACAATGTGTTTTTGACCCTAACACGTGAATTATGCTCAAAACCAACGCTCTCCACTTCCAAATGGTGCGCGATGGCATAAATAACCCTATTTAAGCTCAGTTACACGTTTGCATTGAAAGTGACTGAGTTATCAACTTTTCCAGTTTTTATGAGTGCAAAATGCTTTTCAGAGCGAGAAAAGCATGTTTTGACCCACAATGTGTTTTTGACCCTAACACGTGAATTATGCTCAAAACCAACGCTCTCCACAACCAAATGGTGCGCGATGGCATAAATAACCCTATTTAATCTCAGTTACACGTTTGCATTGAAAGTGACTGAGTTATTCACTTTTCCAGTTTTTATGAGTGCAAAATGCTTTTCAGAGCGAGAAAAGCATGTTTTGACCCACAATGTGTTTTTGACCCTAACACGTGAATTATGCTCAGAACCAACGCTCTCCACTTCCAAATGGTGCGCGATGGCATAAATAACCCTATTTAAGCTCAGTTACACGTTTGAATTGAAAGTGACTGAGTTATCAACTTTTCCAGTTTTTATGAGTGCAAAATGCTTTTCAGAGCGAGAAAAGCATGTTTTGACCCACAATGTGTTTTTGACCCTAACACGTGAATTATGCTCAAAACCAACGCTCTCCACAACCAAATGGTGCGCGATGGCATAAATAACCCTATTTAAGCTCAGTTACACGTTTGCATTGAAAGTGACTGAGTTATTCACTTTTCCAGTTTTTATGCGTGCAAAATGCTTTTCAGAGCGAGAGAATCACTTTTTGACCAAAAAATTGTTTTTGACCCTGACACGTGAATTGTGATCAAAACCAATGCTCTCCACTTCCAAATGGTGCGCAATGGCATAAATAACCCTATTTAAGCTCAGTTACACGTTTGAATTGAAAGTGACTGAGTTATCAACTTTTCCAGTTTTTATGAATGCAAAATGCTTTTCAGAGCGAGAAAAGCATGTTTTGACCCACAATGTGTTTTTGACCCTAACACGTGAATTATGCTCAAAACCAACGCTCTCCACTTCCAAATGGTGCGCGATGGCATAAATAACCCTATTTAAGCTCAGTTACACGTTTGCATTGAAAGTGACTGAGTTATCAACTTTTCCAGTTTTTATGCGTGCAAAATGCTTTTCAGAGCGAGAAAAGCATGTTTTGACCCACAATGTGTTTTTGACCCTAACACGTGAATTATGCTCCAAACCAACGCTCTCCACTTCCAAATGGTGCGCGATGGCATAAACAACCCTATTTAAGCTCAGTTACACGTTTGCATTGAAAGTGACTGAGTTATCAACTTTTCCAGTTTTTATGCGTGCAAAATGCTTTTCAGAGCGAGAAAAGCATGTTTTGACCCACAATGTGTTTTTTACCCTGACACGTGAATTTTGCTCAAAACAAATGCTCTCCACTTCCAAATCGTGCGCAATGGCATGAATAACCCTATTTAAGCTCAGTTACACGTTTGAATTGAAAGTGACTGAGTTATCAACTTTTCTAGTTTTTATGAGTGCAAAATGCTTTTCAGAGCGAGAAAAGCATGTTTTGACCCACAATGTGTTTTTGACCCTAACACGTGAATTATGCTCAAAACCAATGCTCTCCACTTCCAAATGGTGCGCGATGGCATAAATAACCCTATTTAAGCTCAGTTACACGTTTGAATTGAAAGTGACTGAGTTATCAACTTTTCCAGTTTTTATGAGTGCAAAATGCTTTTCAGAGCGAGAAAAGCATGTTTTGACCCACAATGTGTTTTTGACCCTGACACGTGAATTTTGCTCAAAACAAATGCTCTCCACTTCCAAATCGTGCGCAATGGCATGAATAACCCTATTTAAGCTCAGTTACACGTTTGAATTGAAAGTGACTGAGTTATCAACTTTTCTAGTTTTTATGAGTGCAAAATGCTTTTCAGAGCGAGAAAAGCATGTTTTGACCCACAATGTGTTTTTGACCCTAACACGTGAATTATACTCAAAACCAATGCTCTCCACTTCCAAATGGTGCGCGATGGCATAAATAACCCTATTTAAGCTCAGTTACACGTTTGAATTGAAAGTGACTGAGTTATCAACTTTTCCAGTTTTTATGAGTGCAAAATGCTTTTCAGAGCGAGAAAAGCATGTTTTGACCCACAATGTGCTATTGACCCTAACACGTGAATTATGCTCAAAACCAACGCTCTCCACAACCAAATGGTGCGCGATGGCATAAATAACCCTATTTAAGTTCAGTTACACGTTTGCATTGAATGTGACTGAGTTATTCACTTTTCCAGTTTTTATGAGTGCAAAATGCTTTTCAGAGCGAGAAAAGCATGTTTTGACCCACAATGTGTTTTTGACCCTAACACGTGAATTATGCTCAGAACCAACGCTCTCCACTTCCAAATGGTGCGCGATGGCATAAATAACCCTATTTAAGCTCAGTTACACGTTTGAATTGAAAGTGACTGAGTTATCAACTTTTCCAGTTTTTATGAGTGCAAAATGCTTTTCAGAGCGAGAAAAGCATGTTTTGACCCACAATGTGTTTTTGACCCTAACACGTGAATTATGCTCAAAACCAACGCTCTCCACAACCAAATGGTGCGCGATGGCATAAATAACCCTATTTAAGCTCAGTTACACGTTTGCATTGAAAGTGACTGAGTTATTCACTTTTCCAGTTTTTATGCGTGCAAAATGCTTTTCAGAGCGAGAGAATCACTTTTTGACCAAAAAGGTGTTTTTGACCCTGACACGTGAATTGTGATCAAAACCAATGCTCTCCACTTCCAAATGGTGCGCAATGGCATAAATAACCCTATTTAAGCTCAGTTACACGTTTGAATTGAAAGTGACTGAGTTATCAACTTTTCCAGTTTTTATGAATGCAAAATGCTTTTCAGAGCGAGAAAAGCATGTTTTGACCCACAATGTGTTTTTGACCCTAACACGTGAATTATGCTCAAAACCAACGCTCTCCACTTCCAAATGGTGCGCGATGGCATAAATAACCCTATTTAAGCTCAGTTACACGTTTGCATTGAAAGTGACTGAGTTATCAACTTTTCCAGTTTTTATGCGTGCAAAATGCTTTTCAGAGCGAGAAAAGCATGTTTTGACCCACAATGTGTTTTTGACCCTAACACGTGAATTATGCTCCAAACCAACGCTCTCCACTTCCAAATGGTGCGCGATGGCATAAATAACCCTA
This sequence comes from Micromesistius poutassou, assembly GCF_964030765.1. Classification (NCBI taxonomy): domain Eukaryota; kingdom Metazoa; phylum Chordata; class Actinopteri; order Gadiformes; family Gadidae; genus Micromesistius; species Micromesistius poutassou. The sequence goes on from NC_140277.1 coordinate 16,857,699, forward strand.
TTTAAGCTCAGTTACACGTTTGCATTGAAAGTGACTGAGTTATCAACTTTTCCAGTTTTTATGCGTGCAAAATGCTTTTCAGAGCGAGAAAAGCATGTTTTGACCCACAATGTGTTTTTGACCCTAACACGTGAATTATGCTCAAAACCAACGCTCTCCACTTCCAAATGGTGCGCGATGGCATAAATAACCCTATTTAAGCTCAGTTACACGTTTGCATTGAAAGTGACTGAGTTATCAACTTTTCCAGTTTTTATGAGTGCAAAATGCTTTTCAGAGCGAGAAAAGCATGTTTTGACCCACAATGTGTTTTTGACCCTAACACGTGAATTATGCTCAAAACCAACGCTCTCCACAACCAAATGGTGCGCGATGGCATAAATAACCCTATTTAATCTCAGTTACACGTTTGCATTGAAAGTGACTGAGTTATTCACTTTTCCAGTTTTTATGAGTGCAAAATGCTTTTCAGAGCGAGAAAAGCATGTTTTGACCCACAATGTGTTTTTGACCCTAACACGTGAATTATGCTCAGAACCAACGCTCTCCACTTCCAAATGGTGCGCGATGGCATAAATAACCCTATTTAAGCTCAGTTACACGTTTGAATTGAAAGTGACTGAGTTATCAACTTTTCCAGTTTTTATGAGTGCAAAATGCTTTTCAGAGCGAGAAAAGCATGTTTTGACCCACAATGTGTTTTTGACCCTAACACGTGAATTATGCTCAAAACCAACGCTCTCCACAACCAAATGGTGCGCGATGGCATAAATAACCCTATTTAAGCTCAGTTACACGTTTGCATTGAAAGTGACTGAGTTATTCACTTTTCCAGTTTTTATGCGTGCAAAATGCTTTTCAGAGCGAGAGAATCACTTTTTGACCAAAAAGGTGTTTTTGACCCTGACACGTGAATTGTGATCAAAACCAATGCTCTCCACTTCCAAATGGTGCGCAATGGCATAAATAACCCTATTTAAGCTCAGTTACACGTTTGAATTGAAAGTGACTGAGTTATCAACTTTTCCAGTTTTTATGAATGCAAAATGCTTTTCAGAGCGAGAAAAGCATGTTTTGACCCACAATGTGTTTTTGACCCTAACACGTGAATTATGCTCAAAACCAACGCTCTCCACTTCCAAATGGTGCGCGATGGCATAAATAACCCTATTTAAGCTCAGTTACACGTTTGCATTGAAAGTGACTGAGTTATCAACTTTTCCAGTTTTTATGCGTGCAAAATGCTTTTCAGAGCGAGAAAAGCATGTTTTGACCCACAATGTGTTTTTGACCCTAACACGTGAATTATGCTCCAAACCAACGCTCTCCACTTCCAAATGGTGCGCGATGGCATAAACAACCCTATTTAAGCTCAGTTACACGTTTGCATTGAAAGTGACTGAGTTATCAACTTTTCCAGTTTTTATGCGTGCAAAATGCTTTTCAGAGCGAGAAAAGCATGTTTTGACCCACAATGTGTTTTTTACCCTGACACGTGAATTTTGCTCAAAACAAATGCTCTCCACTTCCAAATCGTGCGCAATGGCATGAATAACCCTATTTAAGCTCAGTTACACGTTTGAATTGAAAGTGACTGAGTTATCAACTTTTCTAGTTTTTATGAGTGCAAAATGCTTTTCAGAGCGAGAAAAGCATGTTTTGACCCACAATGTGTTTTTGACCCTAACACGTGAATTATGCTCAAAACCAATGCTCTCCACTTCCAAATGGTGCGCGATGGCATAAATAACCCTATTTAAGCTCAGTTACACGTTTGAATTGAAAGTGACTGAGTTATCAACTTTTCCAGTTTTTATGAGTGCAAAATGCTTTTCAGAGCGAGAAAAGCATGTTTTGACCCACAATGTGCTATTGACCCTAACACGTGAATTATGCTCAAAACCAACGCTCTCCACAACCAAATGGTGCGCGATGGCATAAATAACCCTATTTAAGCTCAGTTACACGTTTGCATTGAAAGTGACTGCGTTATTCACTTTTCCAGTTTTTATGCGTGCAAAATGCTTTTCAGAGCGAGAGAATCACTTTTTGACCAAAAAGGTGTTTTTGACCCTGACACGTGAATTGTGCTCAAAACCAATGCTCTCCACTTCCAAATGGTGCGCAATGGCATAAATAACCCTATTTAAGCTCAGTTACACGTTTGAATTGAAAGTGACTGAGTTATCAACTTTTCCAGTTTTTATGAGTGCAAAATGCTTTTCAGAGCGAGAAAAGCATGTTTTGACCCACAATGTGCTATTGACCCTAACACGTGAATTATGCTCAAAACCAACGCTCTCCACAACCAAATGGTGCGCGATGGCATAAATAACCCTATTTAAGCTCAGTTACACGTTTGCATTGAAAGTGACTGCGTTATTCACTTTTCCAGTTTTTATGCGTGCAAAATGCTTTTCAGAGCGAGAGAATCACTTTTTGACCAAAAAGGTGTTTTTGACCCTGACACGTGAATTGTGCTCAAAACCAATGCTCTCCACTTCCAAATGGTGCGCAATGGCATAAATAACCCTATTTAAGCTCAGTTACACGTTTGAATTGAAAGTGACTGAGTTATCAACTTTTCCAGTTTTTATGAGTGCAAAATGCTTTTCAGAGCGAGAAAAGCATGTTTTGACCCACAATGTGTTTTTGACCCTAACACGTGAATTATGCTCAAAACCAACGCTCTCCACAACCAAATGGTGCGCGATGGCATAAATAACCCTATTTAAGCTCAGTTACACGTTTACATTGAAAGTGACTGAGTTATTCACTTTTCCAGTTTTTATGCGTGCAAAATGCTTTTCAGAGCGAGAGAATCACTTTTTGACCAAAAAGGTGTTTTTGACCCTGACACGTGAATTGTACTCAAAACCAATGCTCTCCACTTCCAAATGGTGCGCAATGGCATAAATAACCCTATTTAAGCTCAGTTACACGTTTGAATTGAAAGTGACTGAGTTATCAACTTTTCCAGTTTTTATGAGTGCAAAATGCTTTTCAGAGCGAGAAAAGCATGTTTTGACCCACAATGTGTTTTTGACCCTAACACGTGAATTATGCTCAAAACCAACGCTCTCCACTTCCAAATGGTGCGCGATGGCATAAATAACCCTATTTAAGCTCAGTTACACGTTTGCATTGAAAGTGACTGAGTTATTCACTTTTCCAGTTTTTATGCGTGCAAAATGCTTTTCAGAGCGAGAAAAGCATGTTTTGACCCACAATGTGTTTTTGACCCTAACACGTGAATTATGCTCAAAACCAACGCTCTCCACAACCAAATGGTGCGCGATGGCATAAATAACCCTATTTAAGCTCAGTTACACGTTTGCATTGAAAGTGACTGAGTTATTCACTTTTCCAGTTTTTATGCGTGCAAAATGCTTTTCAGAGCGAGGGAATCACTTTTTGACCAAAAAGGTGTTTTTGACCCTGACACGTGAATTGTGATCAAAACCAATGCTCTCCACTTCCAAATGGTGCGCAATGGCATAAATAACCCTATTTAAGCTCAGTTACACGTTTGAATTGAAAGTGACTGAGTTATCAACTTTTCCAGTTTTTATGAGTGCAAAATGCTTTTCAGAGCGAGAAAAGCATGTTTTGACCCACAATGTGTTTTTGACCCTAACACGTGAATTATGCTCAAAACCAACGCTCTCCACTTCCAAATGGTGCGCGATGGCATAAATAACCCTATTTAAGCTCAGTTACACGTTTGCATTGAAAGTGACTGAGTTATCAACTTTTCCAGTTTTTATGCGTGCAAAATGCTTTTCAGAGCGAGAAAAGCATGTTTTGACCCACAATGTGTTTTTGACCCTAACACGTGAATTATGCTCAAAACCAACGCTCTCCACTTCCAAATGGTGCGCGATGGCATAAATAACCCTATTTAAGCTCAGTTACACGTTTGAATTGAAAGTGACTGAGTTATCAACTTTTCCAGTTTTTATGAGTGCAAAATGCTTTTCAGAGCGAGAAAAGCATGTTTTGACCCACAATGTGTTTTTGACCCTAACACGTGAATTATGCTCAAAACCAACGCTCTCCACAACCAAATGGTGCGCGATGGCATAAATAACCCTATTTAAGCTCAGTTACACGTTTGCATTGAAAGTGACTGAGTTATTCACTTTTCCAGTTTTTATGAGTGCAAAATGCTTTTCAGAGCGAGAAAAGCATGTTTTGACCCACAATGTGTTTTTGACCCTAACACGTGAATTATGCTCAAAACCATCGCTCTCCACAACCAAATGGTGCGCGATGGCATAAATAACCCTATTTAAGCTCAGTTACACGTTTGCATTGAAAGTGACTGAGTTATCAACTTTTCCAGTTTTTATGCGTGCAAAATGCTTTTCAGAGCGAGAAAAGCATGTTTTCACCCACAATGTGTTTTTGACCCTAACACGTGAATTATGCTCAAAACCAACGCTCTCCACAACCAAATGGTGCGCGATGGCATAAATAACCCTATTTAAGCTCAGTTACACGTTTGCATTGAAAGTGACTGAGTTATTCACCTTTCCAGTTTTTATGCGTGCAAAATGCTTTTCAGAGCGAGAGAATCACTTTTTGACCAAAAAGGTGTTTTTGACCCTGACACGTGAATTGTGATCAAAACCAATGCTCTCCACTTCCAAATGGTGCGCAATGGCATAAATAACCCTATTTAAGCTCAGTTACACGTTTGAATTGAAAGTGACTGAGTTATCAACTTTTCCAGTTTTTATGAATGCAAAATGCTTTTCAGAGCGAGAAAAGCATGTTTTGACCCACAATGTGTTTTTGACCCTAACACGTGAATTATGCTCAAAACCAACGCTCTCCACTTCCAAATGGTGCGCGATGGCATAAATAACCCTATTTAAGCTCAGTTACACGTTTGCATTGAAAGTGACTGAGTTATCAACTTTTCCAGTTTTTATGCGTGCAAAATGCTTTTCAGAGCGAGAAAAGCATGTTTTGACCCACAATGTGTTTTTGACCCTAACACGTGAATTATGCTCCAAACCAACGCTCTCCACTTCCAAATGGTGCGCGATGGCATAAATAACCCTATTTAAGCTCAGTTACACGTTTGCATTGAAAGTGACTGAGTTATCAACTTTTCCAGTTTTTATGCGTGCAAAATGCTTTTCAGAGCGAGAAAAGCATGTTTTGACCCACAATGTGTTTTTGACCCTAACACGTGAATTATGCTCAAAACCAACGCTCTCCACTTCCAAATGGTGCGCGATGGCATAAATAACCCTATTTAAGCTCAGTTACACGTTTGCATTGAAAGTGACTGAGTTATCAACTTTTCCAGTTTTTATGAGTGCAAAATGCTTTTCAGAGCGAGAAAAGCATGTTTTGACCCACAATGTGTTTTTGACCCTAACACGTGAATTATGCTCAAAACCAACGCTCTCCACAACCAAATGGTGCGCGATGGCATAAATAACCCTATTTAATCTCAGTTACACGTTTGCATTGAAAGTGACTGAGTTATTCACTTTTCCAGTTTTTATGAGTGCAAAATGCTTTTCAGAGCGAGAAAAGCATGTTTTGACCCACAATGTGTTTTTGACCCTAACACGTGAATTATGCTCAGAACCAACGCTCTCCACTTCCAAATGGTGCGCGATGGCATAAATAACCCTATTTAAGCTCAGTTACACGTTTACATTGAAAGTGACTGAGTTATTCACTTTTCCAGTTTTTATGCGTGCAAAATGCTTTTCAGAGCGAAGAGAATCACTTTTTGACCAAAAAGGTGTTTTTGACCCTGACACGTGAATTGTACTCAAAACCAATGCTCTCCACTTCCAAATGGTGCGCAATGGCATAAATAACCCTATTTAAGCTCAGTTACACGTTTGAATTGAAAGTGACTGAGTTATCAACTTTTCCAGTTTTTATGAGTGCAAAATGCTTTTCAGAGCGAGAAAAGCATGTTTTGACCCACAATGTGTTTTTGACCCTAACACGTGAATTATGCTCAAAACCAACGCTCTCCACTTCCAAATGGTGCGCGATGGCATAAATAACCCTATTTAAGCTCAGTTACACGTTTGCATTGAAAGTGACTGAGTTATTCACTTTTCCAGTTTTTATGCGTGCAAAATGCTTTTCAGAGCGAGAAAAGCATGTTTTGACCCACAATGTGTTTTTGACCCTAACACGTGAATTATGCTCAAAACCAACGCTCTCCACAACCAAATGGTGCGCGATGGCATAAATAACCCTATTTAAGCTCAGTTACACGTTTGCATTGAAAGTGACTGAGTTATTCACTTTTCCAGTTTTTATGCGTGCAAAATGCTTTTCAGAGCGAGGGAATCACTTTTTGACCAAAAAGGTGTTTTTGACCCTGACACGTGAATTGTGATCAAAACCAATGCTCTCCACTTCCAAATGGTGCGCAATGGCATAAATAACCCTATTTAAGCTCAGTTACACGTTTGAATTGAAAGTGACTGAGTTATCAACTTTTCCAGTTTTTATGAGTGCAAAATGCTTTTCAGAGCGAGAAAAGCATGTTTTGACCCACAATGTGTTTTTGACCCTAACACGTGAATTATGCTCAAAACCAACGCTCTCCACTTCCAAATGGTGCGCAATGGCATAAATAACCCTATTTAAGCTCAGTTACACGTTTGAATTGAAAGTGACTGAGTTATCAACTTTTCCAGTTTTTATGAGTGCAAAATGCTTTTCAGAGCGAGAAAAGCATGTTTTGACCCACAATGTGTTTTTGACCCTAACACGTGAATTATGCTCAAAACCAACGCTCTCCACTTCCAAATGGTGCGCGATGGCATAAATAACCCTATTTAAGCTCAGTTACACGTTTGCATTGAAAGTGACTGAGTTATTCACTTTTCCAGTTTTTATGCGTGCAAAATGCTTTTCAGAGCGAGAAAAGCATGTTTTGACCCACAATGTGTTTTTGACCCTAACACGTGAATTATGCTCAAAACCAACGCTCTCCACAACCAAATGGTGCGCGATGGCATAAATAACCCTATTTAAGCTCAGTTACACGTTTGCATTGAAAGTGACTGAGTTATTCACTTTTCCAGTTTTTATGCGTGCAAAATGCTTTTCAGAGCGAGGGAATCACTTTTTGACCAAAAAGGTGTTTTTGACCCTGACACGTGAATTGTGATCAAAACCAATGCTCTCCACTTCCAAATGGTGCGCAATGGCATAAATAACCCTATTTAAGCTCAGTTACACGTTTGAATTGAAAGTGACTGAGTTATCAACTTTTCCAGTTTTTATGAGTGCAAAATGCTTTTCAGAGCGAGAAAAGCATGTTTTGACCCACAATGTGTTTTTGACCCTAACACGTGAATTATGCTCAAAACCAACGCTCTCCACTTCCAAATGGTGCGCGATGGCATAAATAACCCTATTTAAGCTCAGTTACACGTTTGCATTGAAAGTGACTGAGTTATCAACTTTTCCAGTTTTTATGCGTGCAAAATGCTTTTCAGAGCGAGAAAAGCATGTTTTGACCCACAATGTGTTTTTGACCCTAACACGTGAATTATGCTCCAAACCAACGCTCTCCACTTCCAAATGGTGCGCGATGGCATAAATAACCCTATTTAAGCTCAGTTACACGTTTGCATTGAAAGTGACTGAGTTATCAACTTTTCCAGTTTTTATGCGTGCAAAATGCTTTTCAGAGCGAGAAAAGCATGTTTTGACCCACAATGTGTTTTTGACCCTAACACGTGAATTATGCTCAAAACCAACGCTCTCCACTTCCAAATGGTGCGCGATGGCATAAATAACCCTATTTAAGCTCAGTTACACGTTTGCATTGAAAGTGACTGAGTTATCAACTTTTCCAGTTTTTATGAGTGCAAAATGCTTTTCAGAGCGAGAAAAGCATGTTTTGACCCACAATGTGTTTTTGACCCTAACACGTGAATTATGCTCAAAACCAACGCTCTCCACAACCAAATGGTGCGCGATGGCATAAATAACCCTATTTAATCTCAGTTACACGTTTGCATTGAAAGTGACTGAGTTATTCACTTTTCCAGTTTTTATGAGTGCAAAATGCTTTTCAGAGCGAGAAAAGCATGTTTTGACCCACAATGTGTTTTTGACCCTAACACGTGAATTATGCTCAGAACCAACGCTCTCCACTTCCAAATGGTGCGCGATGGCATAAATAACCCTATTTAAGCTCAGTTACACGTTTACATTGAAAGTGACTGAGTTATTCACTTTTCCAGTTTTTATGCGTGCAAAATGCTTTTCAGAGCGAGAGAATCACTTTTTGACCAAAAAGGTGTTTTTGACCCTGACACGTGAATTGTACTCAAAACCAATGCTCTCCACTTCCAAATGGTGCGCAATGGCATAAATAACCCTATTTAAGCTCAGTTACACGTTTGAATTGAAAGTGACTGAGTTATCAACTTTTCCAGTTTTTATGAGTGCAAAATGCTTTTCAGAGCGAGAAAAGCATGTTTTGACCCACAATGTGTTTTTGACCCTAACACGTGAATTATGCTCAAAACCAACGCTCTCCACTTCCAAATGGTGCGCGATGGCATAAATAACCCTATTTAAGCTCAGTTACACGTTTGCATTGAAAGTGACTGAGTTATTCACTTTTCCAGTTTTTATGCGTGCAAAATGCTTTTCAGAGCGAGAAAAGCATGTTTTGACCCACAATGTGTTTTTGACCCTAACACGTGAATTATGCTCAAAACCAACGCTCTCCACAACCAAATGGTGCGCGATGGCATAAATAACCCTATTTAAGCTCAGTTACACGTTTGCATTGAAAGTGACTGAGTTATTCACTTTTCCAGTTTTTATGCGTGCAAAATGCTTTTCAGAGCGAGGGAATCACTTTTTGACCAAAAAGGTGTTTTTGACCCTGACACGTGAATTGTGATCAAAACCAATGCTCTCCACTTCCAAATGGTGCGCAATGGCATAAATAACCCTATTTAAGCTCAGTTACACGTTTGAATTGAAAGTGACTGAGTTATCAACTTTTCCAGTTTTTATGAGTGCAAAATGCTTTTCAGAGCGAGAAAAGCATGTTTTCACCCACAATGTGTTTTTGACCCTAACACGTGAATTATGCTCAAAACCAACGCTCTCCACTTCCAAATGGTGCGCGATGGCATAAATAACCCTATTTAAGCTCAGTTACACGTTTGCATTGAAAGTGACTGAGTTATCAACTTTTCCAGTTTTTATGCGTGCAAAATGCTTTTCAGAGCGAGAAAAGCATGTTTTGACCCACAATGTGTTTTTGACCCTAACACGTGAATTATGCTCAAAACCAACGCTCTCCACTTCCAAATGGTGCGCGATGGCATAAATAACCCTATTTAAGCTCAGTTACACGTTTGAATTGAAAGTGACTGAGTTATCAACTTTTCCAGTTTTTATGAGTGCAAAATGCTTTTCAGAGCGAGAAAAGCATGTTTTGACCCACAATGTGTTTTTGACCCTAACACGTGAATTATGCTCAAAACCAACGCTCTCCACAACCAAATGGTGCGCGATGGCATAAATAACCCTATTTAAGCTCAGTTACACGTTTGCATTGAAAGTGACTGAGTTATTCACTTTTCCAGTTTTTATGAGTGCAAAATGCTTTTCAGAGCGAGAAAAGCATGTTTTGACCCACAATGTGTTTTTGACCCTAACACGTGAATTATGCTCAAAGCCATCGCTCTCCACAACCAAATGGTGCGCGATGGCATAAATAACCCTATTTAAGCTCAGTTACACGTTTGCATTGAAAGTGACTGAGTTATCAACTTTTCCAGTTTTTATGCGTGCAAAATGCTTTTCAGAGCGAGAAAAGCATGTTTTGACCCACAATGTGTTTTTGACCCTAACACGTGAATTATGCTCAAAACCAACGCTCTCCACAACCAAATGGTGCGCGATGGCATAAATAACCCTATTTAAGCTCAGTTACACGTTTGCATTGAAAGTGACTGAGTTATTCACTTTTCCAGTTTTTATGCGTGCAAAATGCTTTTCAGAGCGAGAGAATCACTTTTTGACCAAAAAGGTGTTTTTGACCCTGACAAGTGAATTGTGATCAAAACCAATGCTCTCCACTTCCAAATGGTGCGCAATGGCATAAATAACCCTATTTAAGCTCAGTTACACGTTTGAATCGAAAGTGACTGAGTTATCAACTTTTCCAGTTTTTATGAATGCAAAATGCTTTTCAGAGCGAGAAAAGCATGTTTTGACCCACAATGTGTTTTTGACCCTAACACGTGAATTATGCTCAAAACCAACGCTCTCCACTTCCAAATGGTGCGCGATGGCATAAATAACCCTATTTAAGCTCAGTTACACGTTTGCATTGAAAGTGACTGAGTTATCAACTTTTCCAGTTTTTATGCGTGCAAAATGCTTTTCAGAGCGAGAAAAGCATGTTTTGACCCACAATGTGTTTTTGACCCTAACACGTGAATTATGCTCCAAACCAACGCTCTCCACTTCCAAATGGTGCGCGATGGCATAAATAACCCTATTTAAGCTCAGTTACACGTTTGCATTGAAAGTGACTGAGTTATCAACTTTTCCAGTTTTTATGCGTGCAAAATGCTTTTCAGAGCGAGAAAAGCATGTTTTGACCCACAATGTGTTTTTGACCCTAACACGTGAATTATGCTCAAAACCAACGCTCTCCACTTCCAAATGGTGCGCGATGGCATAAATAACCCTATTTAAGCTCAGTTACACGTTTGCATTGAAAGTGACTGAGTTATCAACTTTTCCAGTTTTTATGAGTGCAAAATGCTTTTCAGAGCGAGAAAAGCATGTTTTGACCCACAATGTGTTTTTGACCCTAACACGTGAATTATGCTCAAAACCAACGCTCTCCACAACCAAATGGTGCGCGATGGCATAAATAACCCTATTTAATCTCAGTTACACGTTTGCATTGAAAGTGACTGAGTTATTCACTTTTCCAGTTTTTATGAGTGCAAAATGCTTTTCAGAGCGAGAAAAGCATGTTTTGACCCACAATGTGTTTTTGACCCTAACACGTGAATTATGCTCAGAACCAACGCTCTCCACTTCCAAATGGTGCGCGATGGCATAAATAACCCTATTTAAGCTCAGTTACACGTTTGAATTGAAAGTGACTGAGTTATCAACTTTTCCAGTTTTTATGAGTGCAAAATGCTTTTCAGAGCGAGAAAAGCATGTTTTGACCCACAATGTGTTTTTGACCCTAACACGTGAATTATGCTCAAAACCAACGCTCTCCACAACCAAATGGTGCGCGATGGCATAAATAACCCTATTTAAGCTCAGTTACACGTTTGCATTGAAAGTGACTGAGTTATTCACTTTTCCAGTTTTTATGCGTGCAAAATGCTTTTCAGAGCGAGAGAATCACTTTTTGACCAAAAAGGTGTTTTTGACCCTGACACGTGAATTGTGATCAAAACCAATGCTCTCCACTTCCAAATGGTGCGCAATGGCATAAATAACCCTATTTAAGCTCAGTTACACGTTTGAATTGAAAGTGACTGAGTTATCAACTTTTCCAGTTTTTATGAATGCAAAATGCTTTTCAGAGCGAGAAAAGCATGTTTTGACCCACAATGTGTTTTTGACCCTAACACGTGAATTATGCTCAAAACCAACGCTCTCCACTTCCAAATGGTGCGCGATGGCATAAATAACCCTATTTAAGCTCAGTTACACGTTTGCATTGAAAGTGACTGAGTTATCAACTTTTCCAGTTTTTATGCGTGCAAAATGCTTTTCAGAGCGAGAAAAGCATGTTTTGACCCACAATGTGTTTTTGACCCTAACACGTGAATTATGCTCCAAACCAACGCTCTCCACTTCCAAATGGTGCGCGATGGCATAAACAACCCTATTTAAGCTCAGTTACACGTTTGCATTGAAAGTGACTGAGTTATCAACTTTTCCAGTTTTTATG
>NC_140277.1:16869857-16897357 GCF_964030765.1 Micromesistius poutassou
TGACCCTGACACGTGAATTTTGCTCAAAACAAATGCTCTCCACTTCCAAATGGTGCGCAATGGCTTAAATAACCCTATTTAAGCTCAGTTACACGTTTGCATTGAAAGTGACTGAGTTATTCACTTTTCCAGTTTTTATGCGTGCAAAATGCTTTTCAGAGCGAGAAAAGCATGTTTTGACCCACAATGTGTTTTTGACCCTGACACGTGAATTTTGCTCAAAACAAATGCTCTCCACTTCCAAATGGTGCGTAATGGCATGAATAACCCTATTTAAGCTCAGTTACACGTTTGAATTGAAAGTGACTGAGTTATCAACTTTTCCAGTTTTTATGAGTGCAAAATGCTTTTCAGAGCGAGAAAAGCATGTTTTGACCCACAATGTGTTTTTGACCCTAACACGTGAATTATGCTCAGAACCAACGCTCTCCACTTCCAAATGGTGCACGATGGCATAAATAACCCTATTTAAGCTCAGTTACACGTTTGAATTGAAAGTGACTGAGTTATCAACTTTTCCAGTTTTTATGCGTGCAAAATGCTTTTCAGAGCGAGAGAATCACTTTTTGACCAAAAAGGTGTTTTTGACCCTGACACGTGAATTGTGATCAAAACCAACGCTCTCCACTTCCAAATGGTGCGCAATGGCATAAATAACCCTATTTAAGTTCAGTTACACGTTTGCATTGAAAGTGACTGAGTTATCAACTTTTCCAGTTTTTATGCGTGCAAAATGCTTTTCAGAGCGAGAGAATCACTTTTTGACCAAAAAGGTGTTTTTGACCCTGACACGTGAATTGTGATCAAAACCAACGCTCTCCACTTCCAAATGGTGCGCAATGGCATAAATAACCCTATTTAAGTTCAGTTACACGTTTGCATTGAAAGTGACTGAGTTATCAACTTTTCCAGTTTTTATGAGTGCAAAATGCTTTTCAGAGCGAGAAAAGCATGACCCACAATGTGTTTTTGACCCTAACACGTGAATTATGCTCAAAACCAACGCTCTCCACAACCAAATGGTGCGCGATGGCATAAATAACCCTATTTAAGCTCAGTTACACGTTTGCATTGAAAGTGACTGAGTTATTCACTTTTCCAGTTTTTATGCGTGCAAAATGCTTTTCAGAGCGAGAAAAGCATGTTTTGACCCACAATGTGTTTTTGACCCTGACACGTGAATTTTGCTCAAAACAAATGCTCTTCACTTCCAAATGGTGCGCAATGGCATGAATAACCCTATTTAAGCTCATTACACGTTTGAATTGAAAGTGACTGAGTTATCAACTTTTCCAGTTTTTATGAGTGCAAAATGCTTTTCAGAGCGAGAAAAGCATGTTTTGACCCACAATGTGTTTTTGACCCTAACACGTGAATTATGCTCAGAACCAACGCTCACCACTCCCAAATGGTGCGCGATGGCATAAATAACCCTATTTAAGCTCAGTTACACGTTTGAATTGAAAGTGACTGAGTTATCAACTTTTCCATTTTTTATGCGTTCAAAATGCTTTTCAGAGCGAGAAAAACAATTTTTGACCAACAATGTGTTTTTGACCCTAACACGTGAATTATGCTCAAAACCAACACTCTCCACTTCCAAATGGTGTGCGATGGCATAAATAACCCTATTTAAGATTAGTTACACGTTCGCATTTAAAGGGACTGAGTTATCAACTTTTCCAGTTTTTATGCGTGCAAAATGCTTTTCAGAGCGAGAAAAAAACTTTGACCAACAATGTGTTTTTGACCCTAACACATGAATTATGCTCAAAACCAACGCTCTCCACTTCCAAATGGTGTGCAATGGCATAAATAACCCTATTTAAGCTTAGTTACACGTTTGCATTTAAAGGGACTGAGTTATCAACTTTACCAGTTTTTATGCGTGCAAAATGCTTTTCAGAGCGAGAAAAAAACTCTTTGACCAACAATGTGTTTTTGACCCTAACACATGAATTATGCTCAAAACCAACGCTCTCCACTTCCAAAAGGTGTGCAATGGCATAAATAACCCTATTTAAGCTTAGTTACACGTTCGCATTTAAAGGGACTGAGTTATCAACTTTTCCAGTTTTTATGCGTGCAAAATGCTTTTCAGAGCGAGCAAAACACTTTTTGACCAACAATGTGTTTTTGACCCTAACACGTGAATTATGCTCAAAACCAATGCTCTCCACTTCCAAATGGTGCGCAATGGCATAACTAACCCTATTTAAGCTTAGTTACACGTTTGCATTTAAAGGGTCTGAGTTATCAACTTTTCCATTTTTTATGCGTTCAAAATGCTTTTCAGAGCGAGAATACACTTTTTGACCAACAATGTGTTTTTGACCCTAACACGTGAATTATGCTCAAAACCAATGCTCTCCACTTCCAAATGGTGCGCAATGGCATAACTAACCCTATTTAAGCTTAGTTACACGTTTGGATTTAAAGGGTCTGAGTTATCAACTTTTCCAGTTTTTATGCGTGCAAAATGCTTTTCAGAGCGAGAAACACACTTTTTGACCAACAATGTGTTTTTCACCCTAACACGTGAATTATGCTCAAAACCAATGCTCTCCACTTCCAAATGGTGCGCAATGGCATACATAACCCTATTTAAGCTTAGTTACACGTTTGCATTTAAAGGGACTGACTTATCAACTTTTCCAGTTTTTATGCGTGCAAAATGCTTTTCAGAGCGAGAAAAACACTTTTTGACCAACAATGTGTTTTTGACCCTAACACATGAATTATGCTCAAAACCAACGCTCTCCACTTCCAAATGGTGTGCAATGGCATAAATAACCCTATTTAAGCTTAGTTACACGTTTGCATTTAAAGGGACTGAGTTATCAACTTTTCCAGTTTTTATGCGTGCAAAATGCTTTTCAGAGCGAGAAAAACACTTTTTGACCAACAATGTGTTTTTGACCCTAACACATGAATTATGCTCAAAACCAACGCTCTCCACTTCCAAATGGTGTGCAATGGCATAAATAACCCTATTTAAGCTTAGTTACACGTTTGCATTTAAAGGGACTGAGTTTTCAACTTTTCCAGTTTTTATGCGTGCAAAATGCTTTTCAGAGCGAGAAAAGCACTTTTTGACCAACAATGTGTTTTTGACCCTAACATGAATTATAGTCAAAACCAACGCTCTCCACTTCCAAATGGTGTGCGATGGTATAAATAACCCTATTTAAGCTTAGTTACACGTTCGCATTGAAAGGGACTGAGTTATCAACTTTTCCAGTTTTTATGCGTGCAAAATGCTTTTCAGAGCGAGAAAAACACTTTTGGACCAACAATGTGTTTTTGACCCTAACACATGAGTTATGCTCAAAACCAACACTCTCCACTTCCAAATGGTGTGCAATATCATAAATAACCCTATTTAAGCTTAGTTACACGTTTGCATTTAAAGGGACTGAGTTATCAACTTTTCCAGTTTTTATGCGTGCAAAATGCTTTTCAGAGCGAGAAAAACACTTTTTGACCAACAATGTGTTTTTGACCCTAACACGTGAATTATGCTCAAAACCAACACTCTACACTTCCAAATGGTGTGCGATGGCATAAATAACCCTATTTAATATTAGTTACACGTTCGCATTGAAAGGGACTGAGTTTTCAACTTTTCCAGTTTTTATGCGTGCAAAATGCTTTTCAGAGCGAGAAAAGCACTTTTTGCCCAACAATGTGTTTTTGACCCTAACATGAATTATGCTCAAAACCAACGCTCTCCACTTCCAAATGGTGTGCGATGGTATAAATAACCCTATTTAAGCTTAGTTACACGTTCGCATTGAAAGGGACTGAGTTATCAACTTTTCCAGTTTTTATGCGTGCAAAATGCTTTTCAGAGCGAGAAAAGCACTTTTTGACCAACAATGTGTTTTTGACCCTAATATGAATTATGCTCAAAACCAACATCCAAATTGTGTGCAATGGCATAAATAACCCTATTTAAGCTTAGTTACACGTTCGCATTGAAAGGGACTGAGTTATCAACTTTTCCAGTTTTTATGCGTGCAAAATGCTTTTCAGAGCGAGAAAAACACTTTTGGACCAACAATGTGTTTTTGACCCTAACACGTGAATTATGCTCAAAACCAACGCTCTCCACTTCCAAATGGTTTGCAATGGCATACATAACCCTATTTAAGCTTAGTTACACGTTTGCATTTAAAGGGACTGACTTATCAACTTTTCCAGTTTTTATGCGTGCAAAATGCTTTTCAGAGCGAGAAAAAAACTCTTTGACCAACAATGTGTTTTTGACCCTAACATGAATTATGCTCAAAACCAACGCTCTCCACTTCCACATGGTGTGCAATGGCATAAATAACCCTATTTAAGCTTAGTTACACGTTTGCATTCAAAGGGACTGAGTTATCAACTTTTCCAGTTTTTATGCGTGCAAAATGCTTTTCAGAGCGAGAAAAAAACTCTTTTTGACCAACAATGTGTTTCTGACCCTAACACATGAATTATGCTCAAAACCAACGCTCTCCACTTCCAAATGGTGTGCAATGGCATAAATAAACCTATTTAAGCTTAGTTACACGTTTGCATTTAAAGGGACTGAGTTATCAACTTTTCCAGTTTTTATGCGTGCAAAATGCTTTTCAGAGCGAGAAAGAAACTTTGACCAACAATGTGCTTTTGACCCTAACACATGAATTATGCTCAAAACCAACGCTCTCCACTTCCAAATGGTGTGCAATGGCATAAATAACCCTATTTAAGCTTAGTTACACGTTTGCATTTAAAGGGTCTGAGTTATCAACTTTTCCATTTTTTATGCGTTCAAAATGCTTTTCAGAGTGAGAAAAAAACTTTTTGACCAACAATGTGTTTTTGACCCTAACACATGAATTATGCTCAAAACCAACGCTCTCCACTTCCAAATGGTGTGCAATGGCATAAATAACCCTATTTAAGCTTAGTTACACATTCGCATTTAAAGGGACTGAGTTATCAACTTTTCCAGTTTTTATGCGTGCAAAATGCTTTTCAGAGCGAGAAAAACACTTTTTGACCAACAATGTGTTTTTGACCCTAACACGTGAATTATGCTCAAAACCAACACTCTACACTTCCAAATGGTGTGCAATGGCATAAATAACCCTATTTAAGCTTAGTTACACGTTTGCATTCAAAGGGACTGAGTTATCAACTTTTCCAGTTTTTATGCGTGCAAAATGCTTTTCAGAGCGAGAAAAGCACTTTTTGACCAACAATGTGTTTTTGACCCTAACACGTGAATTATGCTCAAAACCAACGCTCTCCACTTCCAAATGGTGTGCAATATCATAAATAACCCTATTTAAGCTTAGTTACACGTTTGCATTTAAAGGGACTGAGTTATCAACTTTTCCAGTTTTTATGCGTGCAAAATGCTTTTCAGAGCGAGAAAAAAACTTTGACCAACAATGTGTTTTTGACCCTAACACATGAATTATGCTCAAAACCAACGCTCTCCACTTCCAAATGGTGTGCAATGGCATAAATAACCCTATTTAAGCTTAGTTACACATTCGCATTGAAAGGGACTGAGTTATCAACTTTTCCAGTTTTTATGCGTGCAAAATGCTTTTCAGAGCGAGAAAAACACTTTTTGACCAACAATGTGTTTTTGACCCTAACACATGAATTATGCTCAAAACCAACGCTCTCCACTTCCAAATGGTGTGCAATGGCATAAATAACCCTATTTAAGCTTAGTTACACGTTTGCATTTAAAGGGACTGAGTTATCAACTTTTCCAGTTTTTATGCTTGCAAAATGCTTTTCAGAGCGAGAAAAACACTTTTTGACCAACAATGTGTTTTTGACCCTAACACGTGAATTATGCTCAAAACCAACACTCTACACTTCCAAATGGTGTGCAATGGCATAAACAACCCTATTTAAGCTTAGTTACACGTTTGCATTCAAAGGGACTGAGTTATCAACTTTTCCAGTTTTTATGCATGCAAAATGCTTTTCAGAGCGAGAAAAGCACTTTTTGACCAACAATGTGTTTTTGACCATAAAATGAATTATGCTCAAAACCAACGCTCTCCACTTCCAAATGGTGTGCGATGGTATAAATAACCCTATTTAAGCTTAGTTACACGTTCGCATTGAAAGGGACTGAGTTATCAACTTTTCCAGTTTTTATGCGTGCAAAATGCTTTTCAGAGCGAGAAAAGCACTTTTTGACCAACAATGTGTTTTTGACCCTAACATGAATTATGCTCAAAACCAACGCTCTCCACATCCAAATTGTGTGCAATGGCATAAATAACCCTATTTAAGCTTAGTTACACGTTCGCATTGAAAGGGACTGAGTTATCAACTTTTCCAGTTTTTATGCGTGCAAAATGCTTTTCAGAGCGAGAAAAACACTTTTGGATCAACAATGTGTTTTTGACCCTAACACGTGAATTATGCTCAAAACCAACGCTCTCCACTTCCAAATGGTGCGCAATGGCATACATAACCCTATTTAAGCTTAGTTACACGTTTGCATTTAAAGGGACTGAGTTATCAACTTTTCCAGTTTTTATGCGTGCAAAATGCTTTTCAGAGCGAGAAAAGCACTTTTTGACCAACAATGTGTTTTTGACCCTAACATGAATTATGCTCAAAACCAACGCTCTCCACTTCCAAATGGTGTGCGATGGTATAAATAACCCTATTTAAGCTTAGTTACACGTTCGCATTGAAAGGGACTGAGTTATCAACTTTTCCAGTTTTTATGCGTGCAAAATGCTTTTCAGAGCGAGAAAAGCACTTTTTGACCAACAATGTGTTTTTGACCCTAACATGAATTATGCTCAAAACCAACGCTCTCCACATCCAAATTGTGTGCAATGGCATAAATAACCCTATTTAAGCTTAGTTACACGTTCGCATTGAAAGGGACTGAGTTATCAACTTTTCCAGTTTTTATGCGTGCAAAATGCTTTTCAGAGCGAGAAAAACACTTTTGGATCAACAATGTGTTTTTGACCCTAACACGTGAATTATGCTCAAAACCAACGCTCTCCACTTCCAAAT
This sequence comes from Micromesistius poutassou, assembly GCF_964030765.1. Taxonomy (NCBI): domain Eukaryota; kingdom Metazoa; phylum Chordata; class Actinopteri; order Gadiformes; family Gadidae; genus Micromesistius; species Micromesistius poutassou. The sequence continues at coordinate 16,876,893 of NC_140277.1, forward strand.
GGTGCGCAATGGCATACATAACCCTATTTAAGCTTAGTTACACGTTTGCATTTAAAGGGACTGAGTTATCAACTTTTCCAGTTTTTATGCGTGCAAAATGCTTTTCAGAGCGAGAAAAGCACTTTTTGACCAACAATGTGTTTTTGACCCTAACATGAATTATAGTCAAAACCAACGCTCTCCACTTCCAAATGGTGTGCGATGGTATAAATAACCCTATTTAAGCTTAGTTACACGTTCGCATTGAAAGGGACTGAGTTATCAACTTTTCCAGTTTTTATGCGTGCAAAATGCTTTTCAGAGCGAGAAAAACACTTTTGGACCAACAATGTGTTTTTGACCCTAACACATGAGTTATGCTCAAAACCAACACTCTCCACTTCCAAATGGTGTGCAATATCATAAATAACCCTATTTAAGCTTAGTTACACGTTTGCATTTAAAGGGACTGAGTTATCAACTTTTCCAGTTTTTATGCGTGCAAAATGCTTTTCAGAGCGAGAAAAAAACTTTGACCAACAATGTGTTTTTGACCCTAACACATGAATTATGCTCAAAACCAACGCTCTCCACTTCCAAATGGTGTGCAATGGCATAAATAACCCTATTTAAGCTTAGTTACACGTTTGCATTTAAAGGGACTGAGTTATCAACTTTTCCAGTTTTTATGCGTGCAAAATGCTTTTCAGAGCGAGAAAAGCACTTTTTGACCAACAATGTGTTTTTGACCCTAACATGAATTATGCTCAAAACCAACGCTCTCCACATCCAAATTGTGTGCAATGGCATAAATAACCCTATTTAAGCTTAGTTACACGTTCGCATTGAAAGGGACTGAGTTATCAACTTTTCCAGTTTTTATGCGTGCAAAATGCTTTTCAGAGCGAGAAAAACACTTTTTGACCAACAATGTGTTTTTGACCCTAACACGTGAATTATGCTCAAAACCAACGCTCTCCACTTCCAAATGGTGCGCAATGGCATACATAACCCTATTTAAGCTTAGTTACACGTTTGCATTTAAAGGGACTGACTTATCAACTTTTCCAGTTTTTATGCGTGCAAAATGCTTTTCAGAGCGAGAAAAACACTTTGTGACCAACAATGTGTTTTTGACCCTAACACATGAATTATGCTCAAAACCAACGCTCTCCACTTCCAAATGGTGTGCAATGGCATAAATAACCCTATTTAAGCTTAGTTACACGTTTGCATTTAAAGGGACTGAGTTATCAACTTTTCCAGTTTTTATGCGTGCAAAATGCTTTTCAGAGCGAGAAAAGCACTTTTTGACCAACAATGTGTTTTTGACCCTAACATGAATTATAGTCAAAACCAACGCTCTCCACTTCCAAATGGTGTGCGATGGTATAAATAACCCTATTTAAGCTTAGTTACACGTTCGCATTGAAAGGGACTGAGTTATCAACTTTTCCAGTTTTTATGCGTGCAAAATGCTTTTCAGAGCGAGAAAAACACTTTTGGACCAACAATGTGTTTTTGACCCTAACACATGAATTATGCTCAAAACCAACGCTCTCCACTTCCAAATGGTGTGCGATGGCATAAATAACCCTATTTAAGCTTAGTTACACATTCGCATTGAAAGGGACTGAGTTATCAACTTTTCCAGTTTTTATGCGTGCAAAATGCTTTTCAGAGCGAGAAAAACACTTTTTGACCAACAATGTGTTTTTGACCCTAACACATGAATTATGCTCAAAACCAACGCTCTCCACTTCCAAATGGTGTGCAATGGCATAAATAACCCTATTTAAGCTTAGTTACACGTTCGCATTGAAAGGGACTGAGTTATCAACTTTTCCAGTTTTTATGCGTGCAAAATGCTTTTCAGAGCGAGAAAAACACTTTTGGACCAACAATGTGTTTTTGACCCCAACACGTGAATTATGCTCAAAACCAACGCTCTCCACTTCCAAATGGTGCGCAATGGCATACATAACCCTATTTAAGCTTAGTTACACGTTTGCATTTAAAGGGACTGAGTTATCAACTTTTCCAGTTTTTATGCGTGCAAAATGCTTTTCAGAGCGAGAAAAAAACTTTGACCAACAATGTGTTTTTGACCCTAACACATGAATTATGCTCAAAACCAACGCTCTCCACTTCCAAATGGTGTGCAATGGCATAAATAACCCTATTTAAGCTTAGTTACACGTTTGCATTTAAAGGGACTGAGTTATCAACTTTTCCAGTTTTTATGCGTGCAAAATGCTTTTCAGAGCGAGAAAAACACTTTTTGACCAACAATGTGTTTTTGACCCTAACACGTGAATTCTGCTCAAAACCAACACTCTACACTTCCAAATGGAGTGCGATGGCATAAATAACCCTATTTAATATTAGTTACACGTTCGCATTGAAAGGGACTGAGTTTTCAACTTTTCCAGTTTTTATGCGTGCAAAATGCTTTTCAGAGCGAGAAAAACACTTTTGGACCAACAATGTGTTTTTGACCCTAACACGTGAATTATGCTCAAAACCAACGCTCTCCACTTCCAAATGGTGTGCAATGGCATAAATAACCCTATTTAAGCTTAGTTACACGTTTGCATTCAAAGGGACTGAGTTATCAACTTTTCCAGTTTTTATGCGTGCAAAATGCTTTTCAGAGCGAGAAAAGCACTTTTTGCCCAACAATGTGTTTTTGACCCTAACATGAATTATGCTCAAAACCAACGCTCTCCACTTCCAAATGGTGTGCGATGGTATAAATAACCCTATTTAAGCTTAGTTACACGTTCGCATTGAAAGGGACTGAGTTATCAACTTTTCCAGTTTTTATGCGTGCAAAATGCTTTTCAGAGCGAGAAAAGCACTTTTTGACCAACAATGTGTTTTTGACCCTAATATGAATTATGCTCAAAACCAACATCCAAATTGTGTGCAATGGCATAAATAACCCTATTTAAGCTTAGTTACACGTTCGCATTGAAAGGGACTGAGTTATCAACTTTTCCAGTTTTTATGCGTGCAAAATGCTTTTCAGAGCGAGAAAAACACTTTTGGACCAACAATGTGTTTTTGACCCTAACACGTGAATTATGCTCAAAACCAACGCTCTCCACTTCCAAATGGTTTGCAATGGCATACATAACCCTATTTAAGCTTAGTTACACGTTTGCATTTAAAGGGACTGACTTATCAACTTTTCCAGTTTTTATGCGTGCAAAATGCTTTTCAGAGCGAGAAAAAAACTCTTTGACCAACAATGTGTTTTTGACCCTAACATGAATTATGCTCAAAACCAACGCTCTCCACTTCCACATGGTGTGCAATGGCATAAATAACCCTATTTAAGCTTAGTTACACGTTTGCATTCAAAGGGACTGAGTTATCAACTTTTCCAGTTTTTATGCGTGCAAAATGCTTTTCAGAGCGAGAAAAAAACTCTTTTTGACCAACAATGTGTTTCTGACCCTAACACATGAATTATGCTCAAAACCAACGCTCTCCACTTCCAAATGGTGTGCAATGGCATAAATAAACCTATTTAAGCTTAGTTACACGTTTGCATTTAAAGGGACTGAGTTATCAACTTTTCCAGTTTTTATGCGTGCAAAATGCTTTTCAGAGCGAGAAAGAAACTTTGACCAACAATGTGCTTTTGACCCTAACACATGAATTATGCTCAAAACCAACGCTCTCCACTTCCAAATGGTGTGCAATGGCATAAATAACCCTATTTAAGCTTAGTTACACGTTTGCATTTAAAGGGTCTGAGTTATCAACTTTTCCATTTTTTATGCGTTCAAAATGCTTTTCAGAGTGAGAAAAAAACTTTTTGACCAACAATGTGTTTTTGACCCTAACACATGAATTATGCTCAAAACCAACGCTCTCCACTTCCAAATGGTGTGCAATGGCATAAATAACCCTATTTAAGCTTAGTTACACATTCGCATTTAAAGGGACTGAGTTATCAACTTTTCCAGTTTTTATGCGTGCAAAATGCTTTTCAGAGCGAGAAAAACACTTTTTGACCAACAATGTGTTTTTGACCCTAACACGTGAATTATGCTCAAAACCAACACTCTACACTTCCAAATGGTGTGCAATGGCATAAATAACCCTATTTAAGCTTAGTTACACGTTTGCATTCAAAGGGACTGAGTTATCAACTTTTCCAGTTTTTATGCGTGCAAAATGCTTTTCAGAGCGAGAAAAGCACTTTTTGACCAACAATGTGTTTTTGACCCTAACACGTGAATTATGCTCAAAACCAACGCTCTCCACTTCCAAATGGTGTGCAATATCATAAATAACCCTATTTAAGCTTAGTTACACGTTTGCATTTAAAGGGACTGAGTTATCAACTTTTCCAGTTTTTATGCGTGCAAAATGCTTTTCAGAGCGAGAAAAAAACTTTGACCAACAATGTGTTTTTGACCCTAACACATGAATTATGCTCAAAACCAACGCTCTCCACTTCCAAATGGTGTGCAATGGCATAAATAACCCTATTTAAGCTTAGTTACACATTCGCATTGAAAGGGACTGAGTTATCAACTTTTCCAGTTTTTATGCGTGCAAAATGCTTTTCAGAGCGAGAAAAACACTTTTTGACCAACAATGTGTTTTTGACCCTAACACATGAATTATGCTCAAAACCAACGCTCTCCACTTCCAAATGGTGTGCAATGGCATAAATAACCCTATTTAAGCTTAGTTACACGTTTGCATTCAAAGGGACTGAGTTATCAACTTTTCCAGTTTTTATGCGTGCAAAATGCTTTTCAGAGCGAGAAAAGCACTTTTTGACCAACAATGTGTTTTTGACCCTAACATGAATTATGCTCAAAACCAACGCTCTCCACATCCAAATTGTGTGCAATGGCATAAATAACCCTATTTAAGCTTAGTTACACGTTCGCATTGAAAGGGACTGAGTTATCAACTTTTCCAGTTTTTATGCGTGCAAAATGCTTTTCAGAGCGAGAAAAACACTTTTGGATCAACAATGTGTTTTTGACCCTAACACGTGAATTATGCTCAAAACCAACGCTCTCCACTTCCAAATGGTGCGCAATGGCATACATAACCCTATTTAAGCTTAGTTACACGTTTGCATTTAAAGGGACTGAGTTATCAACTTTTCCAGTTTTTATGCGTGCAAAATGCTTTTCAGAGCGAGAAAAGCACTTTTTGACCAACAATGTGTTTTTGACCCTAACATGAATTATAGTCAAAACCAACGCTCTCCACTTCCAAATGGTGTGCGATGGTATAAATAACCCTATTTAAGCTTAGTTACACGTTCGCATTGAAAGGGACTGAGTTATCAACTTTTCCAGTTTTTATGCGTGCAAAATGCTTTTCAGAGCGAGAAAAACACTTTTGGACCAACAATGTGTTTTTGACCCTAACACATGAGTTATGCTCAAAACCAACACTCTCCACTTCCAAATGGTGTGCAATATCATAAATAACCCTATTTAAGCTTAGTTACACGTTTGCATTTAAAGGGACTGAGTTATCAACTTTTCCAGTTTTTATGCGTGCAAAATGCTTTTCAGAGCGAGAAAAAAACTTTGACCAACAATGTGTTTTTGACCCTAACACATGAATTATGCTCAAAACCAACGCTCTCCACTTCCAAATGGTGTGCAATGGCATAAATAACCCTATTTAAGCTTAGTTACACGTTTGCATTTAAAGGGACTGAGTTATCAACTTTTCCAGTTTTTATGCGTGCAAAATGCTTTTCAGAGCGAGAAAAGCACTTTTTGACCAACAATGTGTTTTTGACCCTAACATGAATTATGCTCAAAACCAACGCTCTCCACATCCAAATTGTGTGCAATGGCATAAATAACCCTATTTAAGCTTAGTTACACGTTCGCATTGAAAGGGACTGAGTTATCAACTTTTCCAGTTTTTATGCGTGCAAAATGCTTTTCAGAGCGAGAAAAACACTTTTTGACCAACAATGTGTTTTTGACCCTAACACGTGAATTATGCTCAAAACCAACGCTCTCCACTTCCAAATGGTGCGCAATGGCATACATAACCCTATTTAAGCTTAGTTACACGTTTGCATTTAAAGGGACTGACTTATCAACTTTTCCAGTTTTTATGCGTGCAAAATGCTTTTCAGAGCGAGAAAAACACTTTGTGACCAACAATGTGTTTTTGACCCTAACACATGAATTATGCTCAAAACCAACGCTCTCCACTTCCAAATGGTGTGCAATGGCATAAATAACCCTATTTAAGCTTAGTTACACGTTTGCATTTAAAGGGACTGAGTTATCAACTTTTCCAGTTTTTATGCGTGCAAAATGCTTTTCAGAGCGAGAAAAGCACTTTTTGACCAACAATGTGTTTTTGACCCTAACATGAATTATAGTCAAAACCAACGCTCTCCACTTCCAAATGGTGTGCGATGGTATAAATAACCCTATTTAAGCTTAGTTACACGTTCGCATTGAAAGGGACTGAGTTATCAACTTTTCCAGTTTTTATGCGTGCAAAATGCTTTTCAGAGCGAGAAAAACACTTTTGGACCAACAATGTGTTTTTGACCCTAACACATGAATTATGCTCAAAACCAACGCTCTCCACTTCCAAATGGTGTGCAATGGCATAAATAACCCTATTTAAGCTTAGTTACACGTTTGCATTTAAAGGGACTGAGTTATCAACTTTTCCAGTTTTTATGCATGCAAAATGCTTTTCAGAGCGAGAAAAGCACTTTTTGACCAACAATGTGTTTTTGACCCTAACATGAATTATGCTCAAAACCAACGCTCTCCACTTCCAAATGGTGTGCGATGGTATAAATAACCCTATTTAAGCTTAGTTACACGTTCGCATTGAAAGGGACTGAGTTATCAACTTTTCCAGTTTTTATGCGTGCAAAATGCTTTTCAGAGCGAGAAAAGCACTTTTTGACCAACAATGTGTTTTTGACCCTAATATGAATTATGCTCAAAACCAACGCTCTCCACATCCAAATTGTGTGCAATGGCATAAATAACCCTATTTAAGCTTAGTTACACGTTCGCATTGAAAGGGACTGAGTTATCAACTTTTCCAGTTTTTATGCGTGCAAAATGCTTTTCAGAGCGAGAAAAACACTTTTGGACCAACAATGTGTTTTTGACCCTAACACGTGAATTATGCTCAAAACCAACGCTCTCCACTTCCAAATGGTGCGCAATGGCATACATAACCCTATTTAAGCTTAGTTACACGTTTGCATTTAAAGGGACTGACTTATCAACTTTTCCAGTTTTTATGCGTGCAAAATGCTTTTCAGAGCGAGAAAAAAACTCTTTGACCAACAATGTGTTTTTGACCCTAAGATGAATTATGCTCAAAACCAACGCTCTCCACTTCCACATGGTGTGCAATGGCATAAATAACCCTATTTAAGATTAGTTACACGTTTGCATTCAAAGGGACTGAGTTATCAACTTTTCCAGTTTTTATGCGTGCAAAATGCTTTTCAGAGCGAGAAAAAAACTCTTTTTGACCAACAATGTGTTTTTGACCCTAACACATGAATTATGCTCAAAACCAACGCTCTCCACTTCCAAATGGTGTGCAATGGCATAAATAACCCTATTTAAGCTTAGTTACACGTTTGCATTTAAAGGGTCTGAGTTATCAACTTTTCCATTTTTTATGCGTTCAAAATGCTTTTCAGAGCGAGAAAAACACTTTTTGACCAACAATGTGTTTTTGACCCTAACACGTGAATTATGCTCAAAACCAACACTCTCCACTTCCAAATGGTGTGCGATGGCATAAATAACCCTATTTAAGATTAGTTACATGTTCGCATTTAAAGGGACTGAGTTATCAACTTTTCCAGTTTTTATGCGTGCAAAATGCTTTTCAGAGCGAGCAAAACACTTTTTGACCAACAATGTGTTTTTGACCCTAACACATGAATTATGCTCAAAACCAACGCTCTCCACTTCCAAATGGTGTGCAATATCATAAATAACCCTATTTAAGCTTAGTTACACGTTTGCATTTAAAGGGATGAGTTATCAACTTTTCCAGTTTTTATGCGTGCAAAATGCTTTTCAGAGCGAGAAAAAAACTTTGACCAACAATGTGTTTTTGACCCTAACACATGAATTATGCTCAAAACCAACGCTCTCCACTTCCAAATGGTGTGCAATGGCATAAATAACCCTATTTAAGCTTAGTTACACATTCGCATTGAAAGGGACTGAGTTATCAACTTTTCCAGTTTTTATGCGTGCAAAATGCTTTTCAGAGTGAGAAAAACACTTTTTGACCAACAATGTGTTTTTGACCCTAACACATGAATTATGCTCAAAACCAACGCTCTCCACTTCCAAATGGTGTGCAATGGCATAAATAACCCTATTTAAGCTTAGTTACACGTTCGCATTGAAAGGGACTGAGTTATCAACTTTTCCAGTTTTTATGCGTGCAAAATGCTTTTCAGAGCGAGAAAAGCACTTTTTGACCAACAATGTGTTTTTGACCCTAATATGAATTATGCTCAAAACCAACGCTCTCCACATCCAAATTGTGTGCAATGGCATAAATAACCCTATTTAAGCTTAGTTACACGTTCGCATTGAAAGGGACTGAGTTATCAACTTTTCCAGTTTTTATGCGTGCAAAATGCTTTTCAGAGCGAGAAAAACACTTTTGGACCAACAATGTGTTTTTGACCCCAACACGTGAATTATGCTCAAAACCAACGCTCTCCACTTCCAAATGGTGCGCAATGGCATACATAACCCTATTTAAGCTTAGTTACACGTTTGCATTTAAAGGGACTGACTTATCAACTTTTCCAGTTTTTATGCGTGCAAAATGCTTTTCAGAGCGAGAAAAAAACTCTTTGACCAACAATGTGTTTTTGACCCTAACATGAATTATGCTCAAAACCAACGCTCTCCACTTCCAAATGGTGTGCAATGGCATAAATAACCCTATTTAAGCTTAGTTACACGTTTGCATTTAAAGGGACTGAGTTATCAACTTTTCCAGTTTTTATGCGTGCAAAATGCTTTTCAGAGCGAGAAAAACACTTTTTGACCAACAATGTGTTTTTGACCCTAACACGTGAATTATGCTCAAAACCAACACTCTACACTTCCAATGGTGTGCAATGGCATAAATAACCCTATTTAAGCTTAGTTACACGTTTGCATTCAAAGGGACTGAGTTATCAACTTTTCCAGTTTTTATGCGTGCAAAATGCTTTTCAGAGCGAGAAAAGCACTTTTTGACCAACAATGTGTTTTTGACCCTAACATGAATTATGCTCAAAACCAACGCTCTCCACTTCCAAATGGTGTGCGATGGTATAAATAACCCTATTTAAGCTTAGTTACACGTTCGCATTGAAAGGGACTGAGTTATCAACTTTTCCAGTTTTTATGCGTGCAAAATGCTTTTCAGAGCGAGAAAAGCACTTTTTGACCAACAATGTGTTTTTGACCCTAACATGAATTATGCTCAAAACCAACGCTCTCCACATCAAAATTGTGTGCAATGGCATAAATAACCCTATTTAAGCTTAGTTACACGTTTGCATTCAAAGGGACGGAGTTATCAACTTTTCCAGTTTTTATGCATGCAAAATGCTTTTCAGAGCGAGCAAAACACTTTTTGACCAACAATGTGTTTTTGACCCTAACACGTGAATTATGCTCAAAACCAATGCTCTCCACTTCCAAATGGTGTGCAATGGCATAAATAACCCTATTTAAGCTTAGTTACACGTTTGCATTTAAAGGGACTGAGTTATCAACTTTTCCAGTTTTTATGCGTGCAAAATGCTTTTCAGAGCGAGTAAAACACTTTTGGACCAACAATGTGTTTTTGACCCTAACCTGTGAATTATGCTCAAAACCAACGCTCTCCACTTCCAAATGGTGTGCAATGGCATAAATAACCCTATTTAAGCTTAGTTACACGTTTGCATTTAAAGGGTCTGAGTTATCAACTTTTCCATTTTTTATGCGTGCAAAATGCTTTTCAGAGCGAGAAAAACACTTTTTGACCAACAATGTGTTTTTGACCCTAACAAGTGAATTATGCTCAAAACCAACACTCTCCACTTCCAAATGGTGTGCGATGGCATAAATAACCCTATTTAAGATTACTTACACGTTCGCATTGAAAGGGACTGAGTTTTCAACTTTTCCAGTTTTTATGCGTTCAAAATGCTTTTCAGAGCGAGAAAAACACTTTTTGACCAACAATGTGTTTTTGACCCTAACACGTGAATTATGCTCAAAACCAACACTCTCCACTTCCAAATGGTGTGCAATGGCATAAATAACCCTATTTAAGATTAGTTACACGTTCGCATTTAAAGGGACTGAGTTATCAACTTTTCCAGTTTTTATGCGTGCAAAATGCTTTTCAGAGCGAGCAAAACACTTTTTGACCAACAATGTGTTTTTGACCCTAACACGTGAATTATGCTCAAAACCAATGCTCTCCACTTCCAAATGGTGCGCAATGGCATAACTAACCCTATTTAAGCTTAGTTACACGTTTGCATTTAAAGGGTCTGAGTTATCAACTTTTCCATTTTTTATGCGTGCAAAATGCTTTTCAGAGCGAGAAAAACACTTTTTGACCAACAATGTGTTTTTGACCCTAACATGAATTATGCTCAAAACCAACGCTCTCCACATCCAAATTGTGTGCAATGGCATAAATAACCCTATTTAAGCTTAGTTACACGTTCGCATTGAAAGGGACTGAGTTATCAACTTTTCCAGTTTTTATGCGTGCAAAATGCTTTTCAGAGCGAGAAAAACACTTTTGGACCAACAATGTGTTTTTGACCCTAACCTGTGAATTATGCTCAAAACCAACGCTCTCCACTTCCAAATGGTGTGCAATGGCATAAATAACCCTATTTAAGCTTAGTTACACGTTTGCATTGAAAGGGACTGAGTTATCAACTTTTCCAGTTTTTATGCGTGCAAAATGCTTTTCAGAGCGAGTGTCAAGTCCTCCCCTTCTTTGTGCAATCTCCACTTGAAGGAGTTGGACATCTACCCAGAGTTGCTGGACTTCACTCAATAACCACACTTTTCCTCTTAACTTCTTTTATTTTGTGATTTTAAGGTTTCAGGTAAGTAGGTAGTTTGCAAGTAAGCAGGTAGTTTGCAAACAAGCAAGTAGTTTGCAAGCAAGCAGGTAGATGAAAAACCTTTTCAAACAATAAACAAGAAAAAGGTTGTTTTTACAATGTTATGGAAAATATACATTTTTAACAATTATTTCCTTTTTCCTCTTAAATTAAACAAAGTGCAACATAAATTCTCCCACTGTTATTATTAATGCATTTAGGGATTTCATTAAGTTAATTTCAGATTTTAAATATTTTACATTTACTTAATTTAAATAATGTCACCACAATAATATAATATCATAATCATTTTAACTAATTTATCTGCAACATATAAGCTCACTCAACAATCATGTTCTTAACTTAAACAATCATGACATCATTAAATTATGAATGAGAATCAAACATGACACACTGGCATTTATAAGGTTAACGACCGCACTGCCGGTTCGGCCCCGTGGCTAGCGGCTATCGCCTGCACAAACATTTCATTTCAATTGTCCGCTGGGTCTCCTGATGGGCTTGGTGTCTTACCGGCTGCCTCTCTGGCGTTTGTAGATTTGTTTGCACGGGGTTGGATATTTTAGCGCTAAGCACTGCTTCAGTTTGCGGCTTCACTTCACTTCCTCATTGATGTTGTTGTGTGCCGCTTCTTTTATAGTCCGTGCGGCAACTCGGACTGCCGAAAGGTTCCTTTCCGGTTTGCAACATGAGTTTATTAATTATTTCTTTAGTTTGACTTCACAGCGAGAAAAACACTCTTTGACCAACAATGTGTTTTTGACCCTAACACGTGAATTATGCTCAAAACCAACGCTCTCCACTTCCAAATGGTGTGCGATGGCATAAATAACCCTATTTAAGATTAGTTACACGTTTGCATTGAAAGGGACTGAGTTATCAACTTTTCCAGTTTTTATCCGTGCAAAATGCTTTTCAGAGCGAGAAAAACACTTTTTGACCAACAATGTGTTTTTGACCCTAACACATGAATTATGCTCAAAACCAACGCTCTCCACTTCCAAATGGTGTGCAATGGCATAAATAACCCTATTTAAGATTAGTTACACGTTCGCATTGAAAGGGACTGACTTATCAACTTTTCCAGTTTTTATGCGTGCAAAATGCTTTTCAGAGCGAGAAAAACACTTTTTGACCAACAATGTGTTTTTCACCCTAACACGTGAATTATGCTCAAAACCAACGCTCTCCACTTCCAAATGGTGTGCAATGGCATAAATAACCCTATTTAAGATTAGTTACACGTTCGCATTGAAAGGGACTGAGTTATCAACTTTTCCAGTTTTTATGCGTGCAAAATGCTTTTCAGAGCGAGAAAAGCACTTTTGGACCAACAATGTGTTTTTGACCCTAACACGTGAATTATGCTCAAAACCAACGCTCTCCACTTCCAAATGGTGTGCGATGGCATAAATAACCCTATTTAAGCTTAGTTACACGTTTGCATTGAAAGGGACTGAGTTATCAACTTTTCCAGTTTTTATGCGTGCAAAATGCTTTTCAGAGCGAGAAAAACACTTTTTGACCAACAATGTGTTTTTGACCCTAACACATGAATTATGCTCAAAACCAACACTCTCTGTCGTAGATAAAATACTACATCTAAACAAAAAACTAAGAGAGATCGAGGAAGCCGAAGGTTTGAATGCTAAAGATTTTATTATCACTTGAGAACAAGCAACGACAAAATCCTGAGTTGGTTTGACAAAGAACTGAACAGCCACTCTCTGGCCCCCGCTCTTATGCTCCATTGTGCCCATATATCATCCATACGTTGTTTTCCCATCCCATGCATTTTCCCTTATTTGGAGACAACTCCCCATTCTCCAAGGCCATAAAGGCCCAATCTAAACAGAGCATTCCATTCGGTGCAGCCTGTGGATCCCACACACTGAAGAACATATATCATGTACACATTCTGTGAGGAGAGCATTTCTTTGGTTGCTCAATGTTTCTCCACACTCATTTAATTAATATAGCATACTGGGCAAGATGTTGACTGCATATTGCTTAACAAATTTCTCCTATATATTCCCCCCTTTGGGACTTACAAAAGTCCCAAGAAATCCCATCCCATTACTTTTAACAATTTAGAAATAATCTAAACTACTTGCCGGACTGCCAGATGAATTATCAGTATTCACATTTGATTACCTGGAAAAAACATACTTCATTGAACATATCAGGACTCTCAACCTGTATGGCTTCAGGGTTCTCAACCTGTACCTTTTCATGATGCTAAAAAAAGATTACCAAATGTGATATACCTTTAAGTGTTTCCAACCCTCCCAATTGGTGTCAATTAAATGGTGACAAAACATTTAACGAAAATGAAAAACCTCCTATATGGAAATCCTCAAAATGTAAAACAACATTCGTCAACAATCATAATAATAGACAATATAGTAAATGACATTAGTCAACAAAAATAGTTATAAATGTTATGTAAGCAGTGGCATGATAATTCAAGTAGAGCCTTGCGTGTGTTGTTTCCTTAATAAGTGATTAATAGTGAGTAATATGATTACAAAATGTGACATAAAAATTCTAACTAAAAACATAATAAAAACATAATCATACAGTGTGCCAATGGTTAATATAATTGTCATGCATTCGAATATAAGTGTATTCATGGACTTTCCGATGTCATTGGCTGCATCTGCTTCCATCACCATCTTCAGCTTCTGCAATTCTCCAAAGTCCCAGTGTTCAGAGTCAGACTCACATGGAGAGGTTACTAGCACGATCACATGTGAGTCTCCTCAAGGCTAGGTCAAGCACTCATTTGCTCAGCCTCCAGCATGGCCTTCAACATGGCCTCCAGCTCGGCCTCCTTCGCTTTATCGTCACACCCATTCTGGTCCCCAACATATTCCCATTCCACTTGTGTTGTCTCAACTGTACCCCTCAATGCAACAATCATCTGCTTGTCCAACCTAGAAGCTATCATGGACCTTAGTACAGGAATACAACAACAAAAAACCAATCCCATTATTGTGAATACAATCAAAACAATTACTCCTACTTTAGCCAGTATTGCTCCCCATTTTCCCATACTCAGTTCCAGCCATGTCAACCAATCATTCCCATGTCCCGCATTGTTTTTAACCTCCTGTCTTAGTCTTTTAAGTTTATTCATGGCTAGAGTGAACGACCCCTCGGGAGCGGTGTTGTTTGGGATAAAGGTGCAGCACATTTCTCCTATAAGAGCACAGACTCCTCCTTTTTCCGCCAATAACCAATCTAGGGCTTGCCTATTTTGCCAAGTCATTTGGCTTGTGGCATGCAGCTGCTCACCTAGTGCAGATAAAGCATCATCCGTGTAATTAATGAACCTCTGTTGATTATAATAAATGTAGTTAATCCATTCTGCATTCTTTACTAGCCCAATTATTGGGAAGATAGCTTCAAACCCTGCTGCTACTTCGTTCCTAGCCTTGTATTTATGGGGTATTCCCCTAGGTTGTCCTATACGGTCAATTTGTATTTCTGGGTCCGGAGTGTACGCTCTTTTCCGCCTACCTTTGTTATTGTCTCCTAAGCTGGTATCATCATCCTTTATGGGAGGGATTAGTACAACTTCGGTAATTGCTTGCACCATTGTCTCATCACCACACAACCAAAATTGATCTGCCACCACTTCATCCTGGCTTTGGAATAAACAGTCATTATATGCAAGTAGCATATTAAACATATTACCCTCTTTAAGTTGACTACCTTTTATCGTTGGCGCTGAACCATGTTTTAGTCCCATCAATACAGTCTTTGGTGATATTCCAAATGACATTGCATAACTCCTCTTCCACCAGCCCAACACCATTAGCCTCTGTACCTTCTTCACTATTTTGGAAACATTGTAATCCCCGTTCCACATAGAGACTAGTCTCTTTAGGTACTGATAATTCGCCAACTTCATTGGATAGTGTTATGTCCATCTCCTGACATGACTTCAAATAATATGGTGTAATTTCATCATCATCATCATTACTTCTATGGAGATATTTACTGTAGTTACTCGACCCTATGTAAAGCAAACATTGGGCTGAACATGCAGGCACAATCCAAGAATAATTTTTGTTTACTGTTGACCTTAGGTTTCCTCCCCGTTTTTGATACTCAAGCAACCCTTGCTTTATTTCTTCATTACAGAGATCCCAACGATATCTAGTATTTGTTACGTACAATGCATCTTGACGACTTCTAGCACACATGTAACAATCTTCTACTTGTATCTGTTTTCCAGTGAATTGAACCCATTTATACCAATTGTTTGACTGTGCCTTCTTGTACAACCAGTCTGCTGGTTTTACCACAACTACTGGTTTAATCGGATCACGCTTAGTCTGCCTCAGCATTCTTATTGTTGAAAAATTACTGTTTCTAATTTTGTTCATTACTTCAGAAAGGATTGACTGATTTGTAGTCATAGGTATATCAGAGTCTACGGTTAATATTTTATTTGCCTTGGTTGTAACATTATCCTCTCCTGGTTTGGTTGTGGGGGTCATTATTACCTCGTCCTGCATGGTCGTTGTACGATTTATTTCACTCCATAAGGTGGCTTCGGTTCCTTTGGTCATTACATCTTCATTTCCAATGGTGACTGTTACGTTGTTAACACTACCTTTTGTTGTTAGTCCATCTACTTGCTCATTTGTGACCTTTATTTTTCCCCAAATAGTGCTAAGAATCTCTTTTTGTTTACTTGTTACTGTAGTTCTGTCCAATTTATTCACAGCTGAGGTTTGTTCTAGTTTAGTGGTAGGCGAAACTTCTTCTAGCTTAATACTGATTAGTGTTATGTCTTGTTTGTTGGAAATTGAAGTTTCTTCTATTTCATTAGCGACTGATGATTTTTCTACTTTAATAGTGACGAGGGTACTATCTGGCCTACTGGTGACTGATGTTAAAACTTCCTCTGGCCTATTTTGCATTGATTGAGTAACCGTAACATGTTGCTTTTGTATCATACAAGAGCAGTGGCGTTTCTAGATGTAAAAAACAGGTGGGGCTAGGCTAATATTTTTTATTATTATTTTTTTTTAATAATTAATATTAATATATATATTTTTTTTTATTTTTTTTATTTTTTTTTCACTCCACATTAAATGCACGGATGTTTTTGCCAGCGGTTTGGCTAATGCCAAAATCCCTTGGATGGTGGGGACCAAGGCGTTTTACCTCTAATTTGTCCTCCAGACTAAGGGTCTCAAATCTGTGCTCCAACAGATGATCTACCTCAGGGTTTCTCAACGGGGGCGTTCATAGAACCTAGGGGGCGCTGTGAAACTTTGCTTGTGTAGCGGTCGTTATTTTTTACTTTTTAAACTTTCATGGTTTTCAAATATTTTCGGTGCAAAAATAGGATAACTGAAATAAAAATCATTTTAACCCCCTTTCTAACCCCTCTATCGTCTCATCTACTTTTTACTTTATGCTCAGTACCGTCATGATCGCCATGGTAACGCCGATAAACAAATCAACCTCATCGCAGTAGTGTGGTGCTTTCCAAAACTATTTCGCCCTCCCCTGACTTCCACTGGTTGGTTTGCGGGACATGCAAAGCAAGCGGTGGATGGGGCATTACGCTAAGCAACATTAATCTCATCCATATTACACAGTAAGGCAACATAAGACGTGAATAAAGCTAACTCCGCTTAGCATGCTAATTGTAAACAATAGAACGTGCGCATTACGTGTAGACCACCGCAACGTCGCTTATTACGTCTGCGAACCGATAAACACTTACTTTCATAAGGTACGCACACCAACCGGCACATACGCATTTAACACTGATGTTACAGGCGCTTAACTTGTATAGTAACAAACTACTTTAATTACTATTTGAACTTAAACGTGCTACTCTCCAACTCAGAACGAAGTGGATAAAGGCTGCACATGCGCAGCGTTGCTAGGCAACGTCACGTAAACAAAGGGAGTCTTTCGTGCACATATTGAACCCAAGTTCACGGGTTAACAGTTCAATAACCAATAAAAATCTACACAAGCACTGTTACGTATTAAACGTCAATAGCTCAATAATAAAACCTTTTAATAAAATTCTGAATACGTGAGGTGAGGACTAGGTCACTCGAGTCATGACTCATCACGCGCGCCACACACATTACGCTGTAGTGGAACGAACCATATATGTCCATGGCGGTGCCGGTGGGGCTAGCCCCACCAGGAAGTAAAATAATCTCCGTCCACTTCAACAGAGAAACACTCTGAGCATGCGCATTTCAAATTTTCAAGCCCAATACACATTACATTGGGCTGGTGGGGCTAGAGCCCCTCTTGCCCCACCGGATGAACTCAGCCGGAAGAAGCAAGCTAGGGTCGACTAAAAATGAACTAAAAGCACCGAACTTATTATTTTACAGTACTTTCTGGGGAGATTTTTTTATTTTATATATATATATATATTATTTTTTTATATATAATATATTTATTATATTTTTATTTTTATTTTTTTTATTTTTATTTTTTTTCTTGTGAGAGTAGGTGGGGCCGAACCAGTCGCCACTGTACAAGAGGTTCCTTCCCTTAGTTGATGAAATTTTATCGTTCCTATTCTTTTACTTGGAGGCTGCGTTTTATCTATTGCTACATGGTGGTAATCTATGGGATGCCTCCATTGATTTGTAGTTTTAACCGTAAAACACCAGTGTTCATGCGTCTTTAAAATACCTATTTTGCATAGATCTTGTCCCCAGGCTAATGTTCTGTTTGGTTGCACAATTACTGCACATAGCCGTTCTCCACCTGCCATAACAGTTAGGACAACAAGTACATCATCAAGTTCTGATTCTTGTGAGGGTAACTTAACATATAAGGCTTCTTTCTCTGACCTCTTCTTCCTTGCACTGCTTACTATTCCTGAATACCTCGGGGTTGCGTTTCCTGCAACACTTTAATGCTTTCTCTGTTGTTACCATCTGATTCCTGGCTGTTCCCGGTCTGCTCTGTTAGTGTGATTTCACCCTTCCTCTGGATCCGTCCTTGGGCCGGTGGGATTTGCCACAGGCTGTAGAGGATCAGGAGCAGTTTCGCCAGCTTCAGCATCATCATCATCCTGGTTGGGCTGGGTCTGGTCCTGGGGTGGTTGGTCAATGTTGGGTGGGGCTGCATCCAACTCCTCCCCACGCTCTTCCCTCGTCCTGGGTTGTGCAGCCTTTGTGCAGTGGTTGAGGTGGTACCAGGTGGAACTCCCTTCCACCTGGATGGCAGTTGGAGTTGCATTGGTGACTTTGTATGGTCCTTCTCTCCTGGGCTTGTTCCACTTTCTTCTGAACACCCTCAGGTACACTTGGTCACCTGGTTCCACCCCCCTTGGTGGGTTCTCCTCCAGCTCTGGAGTCCTGCTTTTCTCTTGCTGAAAGATAAGCTTGTGAATCACAATTAGTTGCCTGATATATTCTTTTATTTCCATTTCTAACTGTTCAAGCGGAGGTCCTTTGTAAGGACCTCGAACCATCGGCGCTGGCATGGGTCGACCCGTAAGCATTTCATGCGGAGTTAAATGCGTCATTCTGTTAGTTTGCATGCGATAACTCATTAGTGCCAGTGGGAGTGCATCTATCCAATTTAGTTTAGCGCTTGCACATATTTTGTTTATTTTTGTCTTGAGTGTCCCATTTACTCTTTCCACCATTCCCTGTGATTGGGGATGGTAAACACAACCTAATCGCTGTTTGATGCGTAACTGCTGCACCACATTTTTGAAAGTTTTCTGAATGAAAGCTGATCCATTGTCCGAACTAATTTCTGTTGGAATTCCAAACCTTGGCATGACCTCTCTTGTCAAGAACTTGATTACCGTGTTTGCACTTTGATCTTTTGATGGGACTGCCTCCACCCATCTGCTGAATCTGTCAATGACTACAAGCATGTATCTTTTACCGTTAACCTTCTTGATCATGTCTACATAGTCTAAGACCAGATGTTTAAATGGGCCCTCAGGTGTTGGAATGTGTCCCAGTGGAGTGGTGATTGTTTTTCTTACATTATTTTTCGCGCATACTTCGCATTCATTTAGCTGATTATCAACCATTGTTTGCAGATATGGCGACCAATAACCCTGTTTCCTTATCTTTTTAACAACTTCCCCCCTTGCGCAATGGTCAAAACCATGCGCATTAGTGATAAGCAAACCTAACAACGCAGTTGGGGCCAACAACAGCCCATCATGGGTTCTCCACAACCCCGTTGAAGTGCGCACCGCACCCCTCTTCAGCCACATGTTGTGCTCATAGACACCAGCTTTCTCTTGCATGCGGACAACATCATCTTCAGTAGGCGTAGCCTCAGGTATGATCAACACCGCCTGAACTGCCCTACTACTGTTCGAGGCCACCTTGGCAGCCTCATCTGCAGTGTTGTTACCTTCTGTGATGTA
The DNA here is from genome assembly GCF_964030765.1 of Micromesistius poutassou. Taxonomy (NCBI): domain Eukaryota; kingdom Metazoa; phylum Chordata; class Actinopteri; order Gadiformes; family Gadidae; genus Micromesistius; species Micromesistius poutassou. The sequence goes on from NC_140277.1 coordinate 16,896,419, forward strand.
GTCATTACCTTTCCTGTGTGCCTGACATTTGATTATGGACACTTGTTTTGGCAATAACAGCGCCGACATCAACTCCACAATCTGATCACAATGCAGTATGGAAGACCCATCGGTCTTCTTGAATCCCCTCATCTTCCATACCGCCCCAAACAAATGACACACACCGTGTGCATATGCAGAATCTGTGTATATATTTACAATTTTTCCAGCACCTTCTCGGCAGGCAGCTGCCAGAGCTCTTAGTTCAGCCAGCTGTGCTGAACATGGCTGTTTACAAGCAGAGCTTTGAATGACAGCAAAGGTTTTGTCCGGATTCTGTCGCACCACCGCAAACCCTGCGTGGTTACCCAGGTGGTCTTTGAAGCATGAGCCATCTACAAAAAGTTCTTCTTCTGCCCCATATATTGGTGTAGACAACAAATCAGGCCGTAACTTGGTATACTTCAGTGAGTCAGCTACACAATTATGTGGTGTACCTTCAAAATCATACGGAATTTTTTCCGCAGGGTTCACCGTAGAACAACGTTGTATGCTGACATCGGGAAAGGTTAGTAATGTCAAATGTTGTAACAATCTTGAGTTCGTCAGTACAAACTCTCCTTTGTCAATTAACTCAACGACTTTGTGATGTGTGAAAATAGTTACCGGGTACCCCATCGTAATGGTTGAGGCTTTGTCATAAGCATACTGTACTGCAGCTAATCCCTGATAACACGGTGGATAGCCTTGTGCTACAGCATCTAACTTGGAACTGTAGTATGCTATGGGTTGTTTCTGCCGTCCACTACATGAATCCTGCATCAACACTGCTGATGTGTACCCCTGACTTCTATTCGCGACAAAGAGTAGAAACGGTTTGGTGTAGTCTGGTAATGCTAATGCACTTGAACCCTGCATCTCTTGTTTTATGTTTTCAAATGCCGCTGTTGCATCTGCGTT